>NC_046365.1:12052664-12288150 GCF_011125445.2 Fundulus heteroclitus
GGGGGGGGGGTTTGAAATGTGAATGTCAGAATGGCTCTGTCCTGTGCATATACATGCACATTATGATCCGATTAGTTATTGTATTGCCATATAAACGGTAAAATCCAATAAACAGATTTTTGATTTTTAATCAAAATACATTTCAATCCGATCATGAAATTATGTGCATGTAAACATAGCTAAGGAGTTATTCCGGTTGTCTTCCATTCAAAAAAACAAACAAAACAAGATTTGGTTTGTGATTAAGGCTGAAGTCAAAGCTTTTCCAGCAAGGTTGCAAGTCAACATTATCCCTGACATTTACAGCTAAAAGAAGTTAAGCTTGCGCACAAGTTTTACTTTAGCATTTGCACAGTAGCAAAACTAGCTTAAGCTGCATACAAACATATTTCCTGGCTCCGACAGATGCAGCCACAACTTGTGATGGTTGTTCACTTTTACTAAGTAAATATATTCATTCATAATACAGTCCATTTCAAGATAAGGAGCTCATATTCACAAGATAAATGAGAGGAGCACTCGCCCAAGTGAACATCTTCGGTTAAATTTGGATTTGTTACCAAAATGAAATAATAATATTAGTTATAATACATTCTTAAACATTACATTTACAAGCTTATATTAAAAATTAAATTTTTCTAATGGTATCCATTACCCTCCAAAATTATCTTTTACTGTGTGCTGTAGCAGAAGACCTCTGAAGACCCAGAGACTTGTCAGAGCAATGTTGAGGCTGCTGGTTTTGTATTTAATGATGTCTTTCAGGTATAGTGTGTTTTTACATCAGTGGTTTATAAAATGCCTACTTGCTGGCCTGCTTTCAGTGTTAGTGACAAAACATATGGCAGAATGTCCGGAGCCAGATATCTGTATTGTCTCTCTCTCTCTAGACAGACAGATAGACAGACAGTCCTATTCAGTTACTTTGAATATCATTCAGATGAGGCTAATTTTTCAGAATAAATGCACATTTTCAAAATAACCTTTAAGCAGGTACTTTATTTCTTATGTCACAGTTTAGAGACATTTATTATTAAAAATTTTACCATTGTTTTTTTTTATGTCCATGAGCATGTTAAACTGACGTCACTGTGAACAGGGATGCTGGTGTTCCAGTTGTTTCTAGCACTCAATAAATAAAATGGGCCAACATTAGCTTCTACATTGGCCTTCCCAAACAGAAGGGACTGTGAAAGGATGTGTAACTCAAGTACTGGTTTGAGTGTGTTGGGGAAAAAATGTACATACGATCGATATATTTGAGCCATGTCAATAATTGAGTCACAATAGATTCAAACTTGTACCCCTGTATTTTTAAAAATCACTGAAATTGTTTCTTGTAATACCATTTCCCCTTGATAAAGTTCAGTTTAAAGACATCATTTAAAGAACATAAGTCAAAGTACTGTTTCTTTCACGCAAATATCACTTTAACCTTTTGGTCCAGATTTAATAAGTTCCACAATTATTAAAACTAAAAAATTTCAGCCAAATTTGGAGAATTTTATGTTGTACATTTAATCTTCATAACAATGGACAAACCCACCAAAAACATGACAAGTTTCAATACCATTACTCAGACATAAAAAATGTGGCCCAGTTCAGATAAACAGACAAAAAAATTTGTTTCGTTTTCAGATCATTTTATTAATGCACATTCCTTTCATTCATCTCGCACGAATAAGGTTTTGTAAATTTACATATTTTTTTGTATGATAGATATACAGGTAAGAAGCACTGAGTAATGGTAACATGCTGCTGCTGATGCTGTGATCCTGAACAGAAATCCTCCCCCTGCGACGGCGGTGGTTATGATGCATTTACAAGTCACTCAATGACACTTAAGCTAATTGTGGCTCCTCACATTTGTGTTGAGCTGCGATTACAACCATTTAGTGCATGTTCGTGTCCTCACCTCAGAAACAGAATGAAGGGGTCCAGACAGCAGACGAGCAAAACAAATTGAGTGAATTTCCTGTTTTTGTCCTACGCCCACAGCTTTCCACATTGAGAGGCTGTTGCCCAGTCATACCTCGGGTTTCAAAAAGGTCAAAAAACACACACCACCTCTGCAATAATTTGGTTTCTCCTCCATTTATCGTCAACACGCAGACCACTTAATAATCCGATCAGGACCAAGGTCACTTGAGAACAAAGTACTGCACCCTAAGCAATAAATCAGTCCATCCCTTAAACAGTGTGCACCTTTAGCTTTCATTTGTCACATCCTAGAGCAGCACATGGCACTGTGAGGTATTGGCTATGACAACTAAATCCGGTGATACACTATGATACATTTACATTATAGTAATTATTTAGACAATAAAGATCTTTCAACGATGCGTACGATGAGCTATTGCACTGATGATTACCTATGACCCTCGAGCACACCACAGACAAGAACATAGCTGTTTCAGCTTGAATATAGCTGAGTCAGGGTTTCTCTTTTATAAACAATGTGCTAGTTTTCTGCTTTTTGATTGTGAGATCCCTTTTCATAATGTGCTTCTGTGTTGTTAAAATGAACAAGGCTCATTTTGATTTTGCACACATTTAACAGTTACATTTTCGTCTTTTTGACAGTGGCTTGCAAAAGTATTCGTGCGCCTTGAACTTTTCCACCAGTTTGTCATGTTACATCCACAAATGTCTGTGTAAAGTATTGGGTTCTTATGAGAAAGACCAACACAATGTCGTACATAGTTGTGAAATTAAAATGGATGCATGGTTTTCAAAAGTGTTTACAATTAAAAGGAATTAAAAGTTGCATTTGTTTTAACCCCGTTTCCTTTTATACTCTAAAATGAAACCCAGTGGAGCCGACTGCCTTCAGTTGTTCTGTGAAGGCCTCAGGGGTTTGTTGGAGAACATTAGTAAATAAACTGCTTTAGGAAGGCCAGGGAACAGATGGACGTCCAAGCCATAAGACATCTTGTTTGCAAATGCCACAAACCCTCTAGAACACGTGTCAAATTCAAGGCTCCCGGGCCGAATCTCACCCATCAAGGCAATTTATCCGGCCCTCAAGAGACAAAAAAGGCATGTCATATCATAAAGTAGAGGCATATGTCTTTTTAAGGTGTAAAAAGTACCTAAAATGGCCAAGGAATGTCCAAAATTGATGCAGAATGATGAGAGTTTAAACTGTAACTCACCCTTATATTAAATTGTTTTGCAGATAAACTGTATAAACCGGGCCTAAGGGAGCTACTTTAATGTTACTGTGCAATTTCTTTTTTACATTTTTATATAAACTTGTTTGGTTCTGCAATATTTTTGTTGAAACTGTCTTAGTGCTGCCCTCTTTAGGCGGAACGGTGATTATTACAGTTGAATTTTCCTATTCGGTCAAATGGAACAAACTTTCATCATCTTGGAATTGGATAGGAGTTGGAATTGTGAACATTGGGAGAATTGATCGATACCGTTTAGTGTTACTGCTACTACAACTGAACATTAACCCAATTCACCAATTACCCTGCTAACATCACTTTACCACTCAGAAACTGCACCTATCCTGTCCTCCGCTGCCTCGGCAGCTGAAAGTCTTCTGGAAAAGCTGACCAGAGTGGTGCACAGCTTCCTGGTTATTTTGTTAGCTGTTGATAAAAGCACAGATAGTATGGATACTGCACATTTGTTGATTTTTATAAGAGGTGTTATAGAAGAAGATTTACTGCAATGTTGCTCTGTCTTTATCAAATGTGACAAAAAGTATTCCATTTGAGGTCCATATTTATCAGGGGTTTTGACTTGAAAAGATTGGTCTTTGATTGACTAGTTAAGGTTTGTTTTATAACCTGAAATAAATGGGAGTAAAGGTATAATAGCAAACCAATGTGCTCTTTGTAAATGAAATAATGAACAACTGGCGCTTTTCTTGGTGCCAAAGTGGCCCAATATAGAAATGAGTTTGACACCCCTGATCCAGAACAAACATATGAACAAAGGGTCTCGTCTCATGAGACCAATAATTAACGTTTTGCTTTCACGCAAAACGCTGATGGCATGAAACCCATAAGTGATGGAAATAGATGGATCTAGATACAGGGACATCCTGGATGAAAACCTGTTAGAGGCTGTAAAAGACTTGAAACTGGGGGGAAGTTAAGCCCTCCAGAGCGAGTATTTCCCTAAACATGCAGCCAGAGCTACCATGAAATGGTTTAGATCAAAGTGTAGTCACATGTTAAAAAAAAATCAACGGTCACGGACTCTCTTTTTTCAACCTGAATAAGTTAAAACAGAAAATCTGACAAAAACGTAGGTTCCTTCATGTGCAAGACTGGTAAAGCCATGCCCACTTGCAGCTGTAATTGAAGCAAAAATGGTTTTAGGCAGTATGGACTCAGAAGGGCTGAATACAAGTTTTGAACAATGCGTATCCCATCCCTTTGCTTTTATAGCCATTTTATAGCCATTCAATGACTTTTCACAAAACCTTGGAGTTAGCGATTGCGACACGTGACAAAATGTTGCAATGTTAAGGTATCTGAATGCTTTTGCATGGCACTGTTTGTTTGAACACCATCAGCCCTAATCTGGGCACACAACAAAACAAAAGACTATATTCAGTTCACCCAGCCCTCCTCTCCTACAATAACTCTATAGGTATTGCTACACAATAGTAAACGTGTTAAAGAGATCATATAGCTTTTCTGCATGAGATCTGATGGTCATTTACAGTGCACACAACAAAAATTGGTTTGAAGCGAATAGGTAATGTCCGTTTAGGAAATCAACACAGATATATACAGCTAAATGTAAAAAGTGTATACGTTACCTGCCGAAGGAAAAGAAACGTGTTTTACAGCAGGAATACTGCTGAACTGTTGTTGGTGATACTATCTCAATGTGAATAGATTATGTGTGAAATATGCGTATAATCTCCAAGAGCACTGCTCTAAAGGAGAGGGTCAGTAGCTGTTGTCACTCAGCAGAGGGAATAAAGATGTAAAGAAACATTTGCTTACGATCCACGTTTTCTTTTAAAAAAAAAATCTTTGAATGCAATGTATAGTAAAGTCATCCAGTTTACTCAGGAGCATCAGATGCTTCTTCACCGAAGCGCCCTCCATTCTATGTGTAAAGAGTGGATTAGTGAGCGGTGCAACACTGTGTGACTAACAGCACTGAGTCGCTGCAGATGGAGAGGCGTCCCTGCACCTCCTTCACTGCTCCTGCAGACGGAAATTACACAAACATCTTGGAAAAGTGGGAGTAGAGTGCAGCAAAAAAAATCAGGTCCCAGTTTCTACTAGTGATATGAGCACATCCCAAGGGTTAGAAAAATGATCACGCACTATTTTTTTTTTTCTGTCATAAAATTAGTTTAGTTCAAGAATCAGTCATCAATCCCACATCCAGAGGCTGCATCTCTCTCATGCATTCCTTAAAACACTGAAACGATTTCAAGTCTGTCTTTGTGTTCCTGTCACTGCGTCTGCGCGTCAGGGTTGACACGATCCTGAAAGATGTACAGGTTGTTGGTCGCCGCTATGGCAATGATATTCTCCGCCGGGTGCCAGGCCATGTGCAGGATTTTCTTGGTGAAGTCCAGGCTGTCGACGCCGACATCGCCGCGACGGCGCTTGCCGCCCGTGTACACCCGGCGGGTCCGCAACACGGCCCGGGGTTTGCTGTTCTCCCGCCACGCCTCAAGGGTCACGCCCCGGCCCGTCTCCCGGTCGAACATCCGGAAAAAGCTGTTGTATGCTCCAGTCATGATCACGCTGGGTCATAGGAGAAGAAGAAGAAGAAAGGTTTGTTGTGGGACAGGGAAGAGGGCAACAAGGAAACCAAATAAGGTGGGAAAGATTGATTGATGTCTCCAAAGGCCGTCTCCAACATCGATTGAAATGTCAGATAATGTCAGAGCCGGACGATTAGAAGAATCACAGTGAGACGCAGTGACACGTTCATCTAATTTGATTTCAAATGTAATTATTCTGCACACTGTCCCCACCAGTCACTTACCTGTCTGAGCTGTTCCAGACACATTCGAACTTATCAAAGATGCAGTCATTCTCATATAGGGAACACAGCTTACTCCTCAGGTATTCATGGACCTGGGGATGGGCAAGACACTCAGCTTTAGATTATGTGTTACGCTTTGGTACATCACATGCAGATATCAGCCTGCGTTAGTACTGCAAAAAAAGCCTCGCGTCATTAATGCTTTACACACGACAACCAGGAAGCCAGACTTTCATTTAAAATTTTTAGGTCATTTTCAATTATAGTTCTAGCTCCAGACATTTGTCACAGTTTTAGCAGGAGTGTCTGACAGTAGCAAAATATTGTTCTTCATTCTTAGACATAAGGAAGGACGAAGGATGAAGTGTTGGGCCTTCAAACTATCAACAGATGATGAACTTTATCGGAAAGTCTTTAAGGAATAGAAAAACAAACAAAAAAAGAGAAAAGGTCTGACACAGAACTTCATAGAAGCATCACTCACTTGCTTTTTTGTGTATGCCGAGGTTTCAGCTAATAGTTCTCTGTGAATCCTCTCATTAGTGATAAAATGCTGATTTACCATCATGAAACTGGTTTATCTTTGGTATTATTAGGCTTCAAGAGAATAGACGGAAACAAATTTTGTCTTGGTAACAGTCTGCTACAAAACCAAGACTCAAACTAAGCTGTATTTTATGTGCAGACTCAACAGCGGTTTACTACTTGAGTTTAGGAATCCTTTGCTACCTGAATAATTTATTGGTTATTGACAGATGGCTTATTAAACAAAAAAAACATCACTGAAATGGTCAAGAAAGGGACTAACTTGTAAATGAATGAAATATTAGCAAAACACCAACAAAATATAAACCTAGAGAACTGAAAACTGATTCAAGACCTTTACACACAGTTATACAATACCATCTGCATATCTTAGGGCCTTGTTTCCACATTTATAAATACATTTTTAATATCAAGAACGTAACCTTTCTTGCAAACTCTCAGCAAAACTCACCAGGTCCTTTGTTGGAACATCTTGGAACTAAGTTTTGTTAAATAATTTCTGAGGGACCTTTAAATACTGGTAAAGTAAAAATGTAAAAATTTAATTTAAAATGATTCTTTTGCTTAACCTGTTTGCCATTTTTACTCATTTGTTTGTAATTAACTGGGAGCTTAGTTTTTCCTAACATTCCTAAATGCATCACACACGTACGCTCTGTCGCCTCGCCCAACAGAAAACTCAGAGGGAGCAGTCTGAATATCAGCTGAGAGGGAAAATCATGGAAAAAGCAAAACAAACTACGGAGCCCGACAAGAAAAACTGAGTTTCACGGTTAGAGACTTTACATTGATGGAGAAAGGACTTATCTGTGAAGGGGGTAAAAACTATTACCATCTGGTTATAGAACCAGAACTTTTTTACTGACTCATCCCAAATGAGAGCAAAACTAAAACTTGGCTGATAATCTTACAAAAAAAGGGGGTAAATCTCTATGCTGCTGTCATTTAGGCTATGTCCGCTATTTAGGCTATGATTTCTCCTATAATAGTGGTTATATGGCTCACGTTGCTTTAAATACTGTTTGTTTAACAAATTTACACATTGAACTGTGTGTATTGTTAACACAAAAAATATTCCGTATTAATTGCTTTCTGAAAGAAATGCGGTGTTTGTTTAAATCACTGCTTACTAATCATTCTGTTTTCGCATACTCTGTTTAATTGGTAATTATTTTATGCTCCAGCCAGTTGTCATTAGGCCTAATCTGTGCGATCCGATCATTGATTATGGAATTGCATTTCACCAAAACATTAGTTATTGGTTTAGTCTCATTCAATAAATAAGAAAATGCATTCCGATGAGGAGCATTTGTCAGATCAACACTACCTTTTGAAAATAACAATCATTAAATGGGTATTAAACATCTTTTTAATAAAATCTCCATTTCTGCTATTAAAAACATTTTTTAAATCAGTCTGATGCGATATTCTAATCTCAAATGTAGTAAAATCAACAAAACAGAAATATAGGCTAATCTATATTATGCGTTTAACATTATTAACTGAGTTACTGAAATAAATGAATTTCTAAATAAGATTTAATCTTATTGGATATGACAGTATAATGTCTGCCTTGGTCTTGGACTGGCTAAAAGCCACCTGTGCTGATTATTTGGTAGGACAGCAGCAGTAAGGTACACACACACACACACACACACACACACACACACACACACACACACACATGTTTTATAATAAGAAATAGGAAAGTCCAAATATATAGAAACATAAATTTTAGGTCATACCTACCCTAGTGCAGATGTAATATGTCATCCCAATGCTCCTTTTTCAATTAAAATAGAGGTTATTTAACCTTTGCAGACTTTATTTTTGCCTTACCCAAATCTATCTGACACAAAAAAGCCTCAGAGTCACAACATTTTAATAGTGGGACTAGGAAATGGCTAAATAAAAGTGATGCTTATATATCTAGAACGCTGTTTTCAAGTGAACCTTGCACATATACATGTCTCAAATATGTTTCAAAAGATAATCTGTTTTTATTTACATTTAATTGCAAGATTAGCATATAAAAAACTATTTATACCCATCTCAAATCCAAATCTTTATCAACAATACATCGATCAAATTCTTGCTGACCAGATATTTCACTGTCCCCACTGGTGTTCTATCAATCTTTAGATCCCTCCACTGATTCTCTAGCAGATTTAAGTCGGGACTGTGGTGGAGTCACTCCAACATGCTCATTTTGTTAAAACATTAAAACTTTGGGCTTAACTGTATGTTAGGGTTAAGCCCCTAACACACAGTTACTGTGGATATTTGAAAGGAAAGTAATGTCTTACTTGGTAGGTTTCAACTGGGCCTTTATCCATATTCAGGTCCCACACCTTGGCCGTCAGGTAGTCTCTTGTCAGCAGGTAGCGGCCACTGTGGCTGAACTTAACATCCGACACAGAGGAAATAATCTCTGAGAAGAACGAACGGCTCCCGGGATCTTCAGGTTCCTCAAAAACTAGAGAAATGCACAGTGTGAAGATGCACATGAGTAGTTAGTAACACAGAGAAAAATATTTTTTTTTCTGTCTGAAATCCTTTATGCCTTTTTCTACCGTTATTCCAAAATGTTGTCTAATTTAGAAAGCATGCTCACGTTTGGTATGCTTGTCACAAAGAGCCGAGGCCCTCATATCACAGAGGCGAAGGGTCCCCTTGCTGCTGCTGTACACAAACACGTGGCAGTGGTGAGGGTGGAACTCCGCTGCTGTTATCACCTCCGTCAGGTCCTCCATGTTGGTGGGTTTGATGTCTACAATGTCTGAGAAGAAGCTCCATAAAGGAAGATAAAAAAAAAGAGGTAACAATAATCTTTTGTTATGATGTGCACATTATCGTGTTGGTCCCAGACTATTTAAAGTCAAATTGATAACCACGAAAAAAAAAAAAATCATCCAACTAACATGGATACAAAATCTGCTCCCCGCTTTGTTCTATTTGTGTTGCGGTGGTCCTATGAGGCTCAGCCGAAAGCGTACTGCTGAGTGAATTATTCAAAGCAGTCTTCCATAGATGCATCTAAGATTTTCTAGGTCACTTTCCATTTGAATGGGATAAACACCAAAGGCAGCTTGTACAACATGCTGCAACCTGCACTGAAATCACACTGTCCGCAGCGCTTTTTTCGAAGCAAACACCCACACTTATTATTAGCCGATTATTTACAGGAAACACAACTCTATGGTAGGTTTTGCTGCTAAATGGGGTTAAATTTACAAAACATCAGCAGCAAGGTGACAGGTAAAATGGAAGCATGCAGATTAAAAGATTATGTGTGCATTATTGCACATGTGTAGCCTTTAATTCCTTTGCATGTTGTCTCACTTGTGGCTCCCACATAAAACAAACAAACAAGATTTAATGCAAAAAGCACAGCTTAGATATACAATCATATTATTGCAACTCAGTTAGTAAATATTATTATTATTTTTGTTTTTATGCAAATTACAAAATATAAATTTAAGAAAGACATTTGTTTTAATATATTTTCTATAAAATGTATTTATATTTTAAATAAATTGTATGTTTCATAAACAGCAACTATTTAAGTACATTTTAACTATTTATTGTTTATTTTTATTGAATATAATCTGGTATTGAATATAGGTTCATATTAATGCAATTAGAAATGCAATTTTTTAGAATGTCTGAACAAAAACAATAGGTTACTGTGGCTTTAAATACATCTGTTCCACTACTGCATAAATTAATTTTGCTCGTCCATTTGAAACTAACTTATGGATTGGTCATTTTTGAAATTTAAATGGACATATTTTGCTTGATCTGAAAAGTCTCCTGCAACATGAGAATAAGTGAAAAACAAAAATCAGAGATATTTTACAAAGCAACCAACAGCAATTGTTTGCAGTGATTTAGTAACAGATCCCCCATTGAAAATACTGCATGTCTATGTCTAGCTGTGTTTCTTTAATTGAAGAAGCCCTTAATGGAGCTTTGCCTATATTTACTCTATTGATTTCTTTCCCATTGAAAGCATTGAAAGCTTGCGTTTTTGTGTTTTTATTCTTTGTTTGCTTGACATGCATGCTCAGTTTGATGGACGGCTGTAAAATCAACAACACAATGGAAGCGACGGTCTACTGTCGCTGCATGCTCATCCAGGAAAATTGAAAGCTGCAAGTCAATGACTCGATGCAATCTGGTGGGTCTCCTTGGATAAAACACTTTTGAACCAATTTGAATAATAAACTGTTCTTGAGTGCACTGTTTGATTACTAGAACTGATTGGAATGTATCTAATTGACATGGATTCTGTCTATATGAGCCATTCGAATTGATTTTATCTATTTATTTTTTGTAAAGGGTCTCGAGACGACATGTATTGTGAATTGATGGTATGTAAATAAACTGAACTGAATTGCAGTTTGGATTTGGTGATCAACTAGATTTTACTGTATTGTAATATAATGTGGATGCAGTTGAGCTCTGTGTAAACAGAACAAATTATAGCAATATGATTTTATTATTTTGGAACGAAATGGATTAAACTTAATGAAAGTTAGACCGAAATGCATTGTGTGTATTAGGAAAGTAATTGGACCCATTTGTCTTGTAAAATGGCTTGTCATGACAGGTAAAACGGAGCTGAACTAAACAGAAATTTAAAAAAAGCCAAAAGGGGGGAATACAAAACAAATCTTGATCACAAAGGATACTGAAACTACGATCTGTGATGTCCAGATGCCACATATTGATGCGGAGGTCATCAGCAGACAGGTAAGTCTCCCCATCGCTGTTGACAGAGATAGAGTTGATGTGGTATGTGTGTCCGTTTGCGAAAACGCGCCGAGGACGGACTTCTACCATCAGATCTGTTGGTTTCAGCACCGGCACCTTAAGCAGAGAGCAAAAGAGTGAAAATAGGGAATAACGTATGCTGATGACAGTAAAACCACAAGGTAAAGAACTAATGAATGAAAAGCAAGCAAGCTGTCATTAGATATGAAGCTAACAGTGGGTTAAAGCATGTGCAGGCGGGTGGGTGTGCTTCTGTACCCTCAGAGAAGTGATGGTGGAAACATCCTTGATCCGTCCCTCCTCATCTTTCAGGTTGTATCCTTCTGGTCTTTTGTCTCTCTCGCTGACCTTCCACAGTTTAACGGTCTTATCTGCGACAGGAAAATTGCAAATTCACATCTGAGGTATCGGGTTTATTCAGACAAAACTTACAACACAGTGCCATGCAAAAGTATTCATATCCCTTCAAAGGCTCAAAGTTAATTGAGCTGAGTCAGACTGCTTGCGGAGCTTCAGTGAACATCAGTTTTAAAGCCTTGCCAAGGATTCCCAAATGGATATTGGCTGGGCCGGTCTAATCATAATTCCACCAACAAGGGTTTCATTTTGTTTTAACAGGACCACAGAAGGCCAAAATAGCTTTAACTCATGTGGGAGCATGGGACCAATACTGTGGTCTTTCCCAGTGCCATGTGAAAGGCTTCCTGCAGAAAATCAATAAGATATCCTGTTAGACTTTGAGCTGTTTCTTACCATTGGTGGAGAGCAGGAAATGTGCGGCATTCTGCTGCGGCAGCCACCTGATCTTGTTGATCTTCTCCTCTATCTCCAGACTCTTCAGGTAGTCAAAGTCGGGCTCGTGGCTCTGGAACGTGCTGTAGACGTTGTACTCTCCCGAGTCCCCCACCTCACCTGCCTCCTCTGACTCGCCCTTGGACTGAAGGAAGG
Source organism: Fundulus heteroclitus (assembly GCF_011125445.2). Classification (NCBI taxonomy): domain Eukaryota; kingdom Metazoa; phylum Chordata; class Actinopteri; order Cyprinodontiformes; family Fundulidae; genus Fundulus; species Fundulus heteroclitus. The sequence continues at coordinate 12,064,911 of NC_046365.1, forward strand.
AGAAGAAAACACAAGTCAGCAAGCTCTTTTTCAGCATTTGTACGTAAAGGACTATGGAGACAGTGCTGCACCCAGCGAGTCGTGATCCCTACAAGGTGCCCTGACCTCAGTCTCTCTTTGAAAGATGACCACTCGGCCACCTTTATCCCCTGTGGCCAGCAGGTCCCCCGTCTGGTTGAACTCCACCGTAGAGATGACATCGGCTGGGAGGAAATTAGAGCCAGTTAATCAAAAGAACAAGCGAAGACTAACAAGGATAGAATGACCGCTTCATCATAGAGAGCAAACAGAGTAAGAACTAGGCATGGAACCTGACATAGGTAGGAGATTCTTATAATATGATATGCTTGAGTAAAAAGGTCATGATATTATTAACACAGTCACTGTGTTGATTTTCAACACAGTTTTTGTAACTAGAGGTATTTCCAAACTGCGGAATATGACTGTCTTGTGAAGGAAAAGCAAAGGAGCTTTCTTCCAGTCAACGGACTGACTCTATAGTTTAAACAGCCAGAGAAACTCTTCTCATTCTGGCACTTTCTTTGGCATCCCATTCACAGGACATTCAGCTGTAGCAAAGGTATGACTGGTAACCAGCACATGGCAATAACTTCCACCATCATTTCAAACAAAAAATGCGGATTTAACTGAGTAGAGCTGCATTAGTTTCAATTCCATAATTGTCTAGGTCACTTATGACAGGACATATTTTCAGTGGTGTTTCCATCTCTTAAACCTTAGGGATCATTTAGAAGCAATCTTTTAGCTAGCTGACCAGCAGTGCCCAGCATGCTACTGTATGCGCTACACAGCTGGAGAAAACGGCGTTGCCTGATTAACTATTAAATGCACAAACTTACAACAGAAGACTTAAGCTGTACTGAAACCGTGACTTTTTAAAAACACTTGGCTATCTTGATACCGTTAACGACACCCACGTCTAATTTTACACAATTCTTTTAAGGCAAAATTAACTGTGTGACTTCATTTAGTGCCGCTCTGGTGTTTTCCAGGCCACGGATGTCTGTGTTGTTGGCAACTGGTATCGTTTCCAAATAGTCAAATTTTGCTCACCTCTAAGTGAGGGAAAATGTGCCAGCCACCTTTCAGCTAGTTCATCTAGAGTGCACACCAACAAGCGGATGAGAGGCAGCGCTGCGTTACTCAGTGCTCTTAACAGCTGGATAAGTTGTTCATTTCGCTATTATTGTTGGTATCTGATTAAAGGAACTTTAAACTGTAGGAACACAAGGTGGGAAAATATATGCAATTTTAAAGCCTAGTTTTTACACAAGGATGTCCAAACAATCAACTTTATCTTTGTCGTAAGTGAGAGAAGATTTACAAGAGACCTTTCAGCTCGCCGACCTAGAGCAACATGTGAGTGAAAGAGAAAAAAGCCTTGCCTGCTAACATCATTCTGGCAGAGTCTGACATGATTAAAAACCTTTAACCCATAAGAGCCCCAAGGTCTAATATCTTGTAGATTTTGATACTGATTTTTTTCCTTTACACCTTTTAGATATATGTATATTATTGCTGACCCTAGAAGGTAGATTTCAAATATGAAGTGCAAATAAAAGAAAAAGGTCAATACCATACTAATTTTATTTATAAAGCATTTGAAAACAGCCGAAAAATACTGTACATAGCTACAGACTAAAAAAACATCCATTAAAAAACAAGAACCAAAAGATATAGCATAAAAACACTTGAAGGAAACACTTTGGTAAAAGCCAAAAAATAATAGTACGTTTGAAGCCGAGTTTTAAGAGTAGGCAGTAAAAGGAGCCTCTCTTATGTGCAGGGGCAGGTTATTCCATAATTGAGGAGCAACAATAGAAAAGGCCCTGTCCCCTCTGAGCTTCCTCTTAGACTAGATCTTAGATCTAATTTCTGCTACAAACCAAATCATAAATCAAAATTCCCATGACCAATTTGAGAATAAATTGCAAAATGAATATTTAAAATGCTGTCATCACGTTTTCACTGCCATATTAAAGCGGTTCAATCGGTGAACCCCGCAGAGAGAGCAGCGACCCACCTTCAGTGACGTAGTCTCTCAGGAAGGTGTGGTTGATTTTGGGGCTCTCAGCGTCCTCGCCCATCTGAAGAAGAGGGAGGGTGGCCCGCCAGTTCGCCCGTCCTGAGGGGAAGGGTCCAATCTGTAATCTCTCTTCCCACCCAGGCTCCGCCCATGCTGCTGAGGCCTACTGGAGCATCATGAACTGAGGCATCCTGGGAGACTGGACGGCAAGAAGGAGAAGAAGGGTGAGGAGGAGAGAAGAGGATGGAGAGAGTGGGGTTTTTCAAGGGGAGGGCGAAATAGAGGACGAGCCTGAAGAGCATGGATTTGGGGAGAAAAGAAGAAGAGTCCACGTGTCAGACGGTGTCAGAAATTCATTCCCCACATTAGATGAGTGTGAATATGTTGCCAAGGCCTAACCGGTGCTGAAGCAAAGCCGTGCACTTTGCAGTGGAGCCAAGATAACAAACAACTCGAGCACAGCCACAGAATACGAGCCGTTGGGCTGGTTTCAGTATGCATGCAGAATTTAGCACCGGATGAACTCTAATATTAATGCAGTCATCCACCCCTTAACTCCATAAGCTATGCCAGGAGTGGAAAATAATCTCAGGGTGTGGTATTCCACCCTCTCACATCCAAACACACACACACACACACAGACTTCACAGTCAGCTAGTCCTTGACGGAGATCAGAGGAGAATGCAATGTCTTGCCTGTGCGGCAGGCAGAGAGGTGGAGGATGGAGGGGGTTAGGGGGGGGGATCAGGCCCCAGCTCACCTACCAGTCTGTCCGCTGCTGCTTTTCCCGCTGGTGAGTGTGTGTAAATCGTCCTCTGCCGCAATGTGCTCCCGTCGAGGGAAGGGAAAAGGAACGGATGGAGCAAGGATGGTGGTATGACGAGGAGAAGCAGAGGAGGAGAAGAGAGAGAAAAGACGGAGGGATGGCGAGGTGGATGGAGGAGCGCTTGCTGCTGATGCCGTGGATGTGATCCTGTGCAGCATCCACGGTGTCATGACAGCCTCCTCTTGGAGCAGCCTATCACAGCACAGCTGTCACCGGTGGATCCACCCAATGCAGGTGGTGAGGAGCGCAGTAGACCAGCAGAGGGAGCCATTCACTGGGGAGTGCTTTGTATGCAGCGTTTACTAAGGTGAGCTTTACTAGGGCAAGATGTTTGTCATGAAAATGTTTAACTACACGGTTAAACCATTCTGAATGTAAAAGAGGAAAAATCGTTACATTCTTTGGTTGCCTTATAATAATAATAATAATAATAATAATAATAATATACAATAATAATAATAATAATAATAATAATTTTATTCATAGCACGGTTCTTGAACTATACAACAACTTAAACAGATTACAGTGCACCACAAAAAATAAGTTGCTATATAATCCCTGTACTTTCTGACCATAGAAATTGTCATAAAGTCAAGCATTGGTTCTCTCCGTTTACTCCGGCTTCCTCTGACCGGAAGCTGCAATTACTTTTCATCAAACTGGACAATCCTGCCGCATCACTTTTCCACTTTAACTTTCTCTTAAATTTCTTTGGCATTAAGCCATCATTTTTCATCCGTTCCGTACCGTTTGAAAATACCTCTGCAAATTCTCAGTTTTCCGGGTCTTCGCTTTTGAAAATAATAATTTAAAGGTGCATAGGGACCTTTGAAATTAATTATTAATTTTCTTTCCGACGTGTAAAACGAGTTATCCTCTATTTACCACAGTTGCCTGTATAAATTCATGAGAGAATGGTTCGGCCGAATCCTCTGGGCGTGCGCGTGGGTGTGACGCGCTGCACGTGCTCGTTCACCTGGCTACTTTGTTGAGTCTCTCGCTAATTTATCGATTAGCGAGAGAATATGGGCTAACGTCTTTCCTCAGAAGACATCACGCCTCTGGTATCGTAAAAGACCTGAGCAGTCGCAGAGGCAGGTGTTTCCTCTTCACTGGTGTCATTTCAACCTGTCGCCAGAGGGGGCAGACGTCTGCAAAAATCCGGGAACTGTTCATTTAACTAACAGTTCATTTAACAAAAAGGTATCCTTCTCATTGTAAGACTATTGTTTGAAAAAACTAAAAAAGACAGAATATTCATCATAGTTTTGAACTGTCTCAAATGTATTTTCATTGAAGTAGTTCTTGGTGATTTTGGAAACATTTGAATGACAACTCCTAAACAGGCCTGAGCTGCTCTGAATCAATCAATTAGTTCTGCGCTTATCGGCTCCAAGAATCTCAACCTGCCAGACCGGCGAAATTAAGGTCAGAGGATTACCTTCAGACATCACCGTGCTTCCTGACACGTCATTAATCACTTGGCCGGTGTTTGCCAGTTGTTGTTTCCTTGTTTTGTTGTACAGTGCAGGGGAACCCTGAAGCCAAGGAGTCCATGGATCCTGGCAGCGGGACTCCCGGTGCGCCCCCTTCTTCTGAAGCCGCCGCTGCTGCGGAGAGGTCAATCCGCAGGACAGAAGTGGGCCTGTCTCCTTCGGTTCAAGGCGCAGGATGGCTCTCTTCCCCGCTGTGGAATCCCCGCTCCAAAGCCAAACAAGCGGCCAAGCTGGGAGGCGAAATATACAGCGACGGAGCGTGGCTGGATGACCACTCGGATTTTACCAGCGCCTACTTTTCACGCAGGGCGTCCGTGAGAGTTTCTGCTTGTTCCTACAGTAGCCTGCTCCATCTGACAACTGAGACAACATTGTTCTGTTTTAAATATATTGAACAATTTTCCCCAATACGTGCATATTATTACTAAGAAGCCCCTAAAGGCACATTGAATGAAACATTTTTTTTAGTGCGCACCAGATACTTTCTGGTGCCGAAAGTATCTGTTGCGCACGAGAAAATAACTGGTAACTTTCACTGAAAGTTTTTTTTTTCCTTCAATATCCTTTTAGGGGCTCGTTGGTGACATCTGAAATGTTGTTTTAAAAGATGCTAAAGCTATGTTTTCACAAAATGATTATTGTTCTCTTGGGTTTCCCCCACCAGTGGAGGTGCTGCACTAATACTTCCTGGGGAGCCTTTCCTTCTACTGCCCCACACACAGCCAAACGCAGACCCACTCCCTCAATGAAACCCATTCTTCCAATCTTGATCAAATCTATTATGTAGCTTATCAGAAACATCAACAATACCAGTACATTTTTTCTCTTCTGGTTGTACTTTCCAGCATGTTTGGCAACATGTCCATAAGAATGTTGTATAGTAGCCTACTGTGTGTTGGGGAGGTTTAAAGAGACATTTACAATTGTCCGGATTCCAAATAAATAGTTTTTACTGGGGCCGTAACTTTGTTTCACCGCAAATCAGCCATTTTGGATTTCCAGGTCAAGGTTAATGAGAAACCTCAAACTTTCCCCTCCTGAAATTCAGACTTTAGGGGACCCTGTGTTGTTTTTTATTTATTTATTTCTTTTCTAATTCAACCATCAACTTGTCTGTTCCCGAATAAAAACAGAACACAATTAAACCAAATCATTCAACTAAAAAAGCAGAGCCAGTAGAAAATAAATATATTAGGAACGTTTTTGTTTTGAGCTGAAGACAAAAAAAAAAAAAAAAACGGTAAAACTCAAAGTCCTATTGTCACACTGATCTGAGATGTCTGACAAGAAGGTTGTACCTGGAGAACCTGCTGTTTACTGAAGGGGTGCTTGTAAAGAGATATTCTGATCCAAATAAATTGATTGATTCATAGCTGTCAGAAGTCATCACAGTTATTAGCCACCTGCGGTGTGTACAGCAATGTCTTTTTTTTCCATTATTTAAACTGTGCTCAGCAATAGGTGCCACCAGACAGTCATGCCACCATTGGAAGAAAGCCAAACTCTTTAACAATGATAATCATTTTAAAAACAACCACTGTCCTGCCCAAAGGTTCATTGTTACTTTGAAATGCATAGAAGGCTGGAGGTCTGATAAACGGATCAGATAGGTCCAGCCCTCTCTGCATTTGCAAGTTTGATGTACTTCCTGATTCAACCACTGTTTACTACAGGATGCATCTGTATTTCATTGTTTATTTTTACTTATCTTCCTGTGTTTGATTTCAGAATTAGTGATCCTCATGCAGAGATGGCACCGAGGTTGCTAAAGAGCACGGGAAACCTTGACATCATCTCCCACAAGGACAGATGTGACTCCCAGGCTTCCCATGACGGTCATAATCCGCAAACGACGGCTCCTCATCGCAGAGCGTCTGTTACCCTTACTCCATATCTCAGTGCCCCTGAGCGGATGGATCACTCCTCTGGCCTTTCATTTTCTCCCTGCCCTCCCGTTTGCCTTTGCTCCAACAAGTTGCCCTTGGCTCCTTCTATTCAGCCTTCAATGGAGCAAAAGAGTGTGTCCTGTGGCCTTGGCGAGGGCTGCCCGTGGCTGATAGGGCTCCTGGGAGAAGGGTTGAGATGCATGGGCTCTGTAGCAGAGCTCTGTCAGGAAGCTCTCAACCATGCTGGGGAGCTGCTGGCTGCTGAGGGCGCTACACTTTCCCTTGTTAGGAAAGTCTACGATGGAGGAAGTGATTTAGAGGAGGTGATAGCCTTAACAGCAATTGGGTGCAATCGGGCACATCAGAAACAATTGCAAAGTGTCATGGAGCTGGCTTTGGCTACAGGTTCACCAATAAACTTGAGAGATGCTCATAAGGTAATTGTTTTTTTGGTTTTTTTTTGTAGTATTGCCTATCGAACGTTTTTTCACAATTTGTCATTTTGCACCACAGCGATGTTGAAGCTCACTGCAGGGAAAATATGTGGAAGAACTGAACTTTTGAGCGTACATGTAAATTACTAAAGGGTGGAAAACTAAGACTGTGCCTGACCTTAAGCACAACATGCCCACTGTGAGACATGGTGGTGGCAGCATCATGCCGTAGGGATGGGATTTGGTCAGTAAGGACGGGGAATCAGCTCACTGTTGGTGGGAAGATGGGCCGAGCTAAATACGGGACGTTTCTATAACAATACTTGTGCGTGTCCATTAAACAGCTGATACTAGGATGGAGATTTACCATTTACCATTTTGGCTGTGCAACAACAGGAGAGACATACCATTAAAAAATCATGTAGGTGTAATTGCAGCTAAAGATGCTTCTGCAATAATAATAAAATACTCAAATCCACTGGATGCAACTGCATACCATATTTTCCTGATTTATATTAGTCTATTGAAGTTTGAGGTTGTAATGTGAGGAAGTGTAAAAAAAAAACCTCTGGAGCATTATTGCTCAGTTGTCATGCAGCCAATGTCCAGTGAGCTTTACTTTTCAAACAGCAGGTTTTGCACAGGAGGTAAAGTTGATTGTTCAAGTGATGAGTGGGAAGGTTTAAAACTAAATTCCAAAAATCCAAGAGCTAACGTCATGGTCTCCCCTGGTTTAGAGACATGTTCGGCAGCATGCTTGTTTCATGGCTTGTGGGAAGCATGTCAGGAAATCCCTGACGGAGCAGCTGCTTTTAATCCTTTTAGACTTAGTCGACTGACGAAGCGGTTTGCTCAGCTGAAGTAATTAGTAATTATGCCTAGCTTTTAGCATGGTAACGTTGACCTGACCCAGGTTCACATAAACACTCACATACAACTGTTCCCAATACACATGGACCAAATTTAGGCTGTTCTCTTTGTCAGTAGACAAACACTATGACGATACTGGCATCAATCTGAAGTTCAGTTTATTGATTAAGGATTGTGCTACACACAAAGGGTTTGCTGAGAGTCTTTGTTTGTTCTAACAACCCGCAGTTCATGCAGTGGCGCAGTAAATGCATGATTTACTCGGCGACGCCCGCACACACACTGACCTCTGCGATCAGAGATGGTGGCACAGGCCACTAAAAGGCTTCCAGCTTGTGCCCTCTCAAGCCCTCGTCTTTATTGCCAATGTCATTAGGGATGAGTTATTTCCTGCTAGAGTTAGGACACCAGTAATCCTTGGTCAGGAGGGATGCTGAGAGGTATTCCAGCTACATCTATTAGTTACAAGTTTTCATACTGCTGAAGCTTTTCACATTTTATGTTACAACCGCAACCTTCATTGTGTTTTTATAAACCTTGGTTTTCAATTCTTTATTTAAAGAAATATACAAAGTGTGATGTGCACTTGTATTCAGCCCTCTGAGTCAACACTTTGTAGAGCCAGCTTTTGTTGCATTTACAGCTGCAGTTTTTTTTTTTTTTAGGTATGCCTCTATCTGCTTGGTGCATCTAGAGACTGAAGGCTTTTGTTATTATTTTTTTTCTAAAATAGTTCACAGTCAGATAATTGGATAGAATATATGTGAGCATCCATTTTCAAGCCTTGCCGTGTATTTTCAATTGTATTCAGGTTGGTACTTTGACAGTGGCCCATTCTAATACAATAATAAGCTTTGATCTAAGCCATTTAACTGCGGCTTCTGACTGAATGTTTAGGGCAGTTGTGTTGCAACATCTTCCGTGAAGTATTTACCTCTATCCATCTACTCACCAACTCTGTCCAACATCTCTTTCCCTGCTGAGAACAAGCAGTCCCATCAGCATGATTCTTGGTGCTGGTCTAGCACATAAGATTCCAACTGAATCCCGTACCGTTTGTGGTTGTACAAAGTTCAGGGTGAATTTGATGCGCTCTGTAACTAAAGCCAACAGATCTCTGAATCTGTTCATACATAATGTATTCGGTCGCCAAACTAGACAAAGATGTAGCCCATTCAGTGGTGCTAAACATGTATTACGTGCACATGTGCTGCAAACAAGTAATAATAAGTAATATTGTGATACCATGTTTTATTTGTTTATCTGTGCAGGACCCCAGGTTCAAGGTAGATAGTGATCAGCGCTCAACGATTAGGACAGTTCTGAGTGTTCCTCTCATGAACCACAGACGAGAGGTAAAATTGATCCTGGCTTTGTTTTGGGTGATTGATTTCGCGTATGAGGTCCTATAACAATGCTGTATAACAATTAGTTGTGTGTTTTATCTCTTAGGTGTTTGGTGTGGTGATAATGGTCAACAAAAGGAATGGATCTGGTTACCATTCTGCTTTCACCACCGTGGATGAAAAGGTGATACTTGGGAGGGGTGGGGGGGGGGGGATCTTTGTTAGAAAACGTATCAACGCCCACCTGGGAGAAATGCTTACCATTTTTGTTTTTATTCTGATTGGTCAGGTGCTGTCAAATCATATGGATGTGTTGGGAATGGTTCTGGAAAACATTCAGCTGTATGAGAGCTCAAGGCAAGAGGCTAAGCGCAGCCAGGTAGCAACCTGACATCTGTTTGGTGTCCTTGTGATAGTCCAGTCTAAGTACAAGCATCATGCTTTAAATGTGTGTGTGTGTCTTTCAGGCTCTGGTAGAAATGGCACAGGTGCTATCAAAGAAGCATCATTCATTTGAAGTTCTTTTGAGCAAGATGGCTGCCACAATCATGCCTTTCACACATGCGCAGTACTGCACCATCTTCATCCCCAGTGATCTAAACTCAGTCTCGAAGGATCAGGTGGATCACCTTAATACTACCCTCTTTTGCATTTTGTTTATTTTTTTTATATTACCTGTCTGATCTATGTTGTTTCATACAACAATGTATTTTCTCTTGCTTTGTGGCTTTTACCATAGATTGTATTCTCATGTGTGATACACTTGGAGTGTGAAGAGCTTGGAGCAACTTGCCAAATCTACAGAAGGTATTTTCTACACAGAATAAAACTACAATTTAGCTCCTTTTTATTTTTATGTTTTAGTTATAAAACATCATATGTTTATATTTTGTAGGGAGCATGACATCAGTGATATAGATCCATCACACGCCTGTCAAACAATGATCGCTATGGAAACTCTTAATATGGCAAAGAGCACTGTTGAATCAGAGAGGAGCATCATTTGCTGCCCTGTAAGAAATGAAAGGTCGGAAAACGTCATTGGTGAGTCTCTCCCTTTTACGTAGTTTTGTAAGCTTGTCACTTAGCAGTGACCTTTGTCCAAAATGATTTTCAAGCAAAGATTTAAGTTTGAAGGACAGCACAGTTTACCTGACTCCGCCAGATAGATTTGCTCCGCATATCCATCTGGAAACCTTCCGTTGAAGTAATTTTGGGAAGGGGCGAAAATACTGGTCAGCTGATTGGCCTATGTTGGTGATAGACGGGCCAAATAAACCAATCAGATTCGTCGTCGCTCGTAACAGAGCGACGACGAAAACACAACCACAAGCCAAGCTACTCTTGCTGCTGCAGGTAAAGGCTCGTTAGCTCAGCAGAGAAATACTCTGTAATTCCGATAAAACTTGCTCGATAGCCGCGCTAACGCTAGTTTCATCGGCTGAAGCCGCCATGCTCTTTAGACTGAACTGACGCGCTTCCCGTTGCGTCACACCTCAACCCGCCTCAAAGCCAACGCTGATTGGACGTTCGTTTGGTGAACGGCTCCAAATTTTCTTCAACGGAGGGTATCCAGACTTAACCTGACAACAGCCAGCTGCATGTATCGCTCCGCCTAGCTCCACTCACATACATCTGGGACACGGCTCATTGAAAATGATTTCCCCAACCAAATTTTTGGTCTGGCCAATCAGGACGCAGGGCGGGTGTTTCATGGATGTGACGTAGTGGAGAAGCCACCGTGAGATTCCAACAACAATGGCGGCTCGCATCGAGGAAGCAAGCGTTAGCATTGATGCTGCTATTTCTTCCGTGTTTTCCAATCTACCTAATATTGTTTCATTAAAACAACATCAGAGAACGGCTCGGGCGGTCAGCCCGGGATCGACTCCGACCCGCGGCGCTTTGCTGGCTGTCTTCCCCCCTCTTCTTAGCGCCTGGACCGGCTCGCGGAGCGGGGGGGTGGACGACACGTTTTCCGCGGCCGCCTCGCCAAGATAGCGCTGCGGGAAACCCTGCACTACAGCCGCAAACACATAAAAAAAAAATAAAAGTTTTTTTTTTTTTCCGCGTCGGTCTCATCAGCGTCACGGGTTAGCTTCGGTGTGAGTGGTTGAAATAGCACGTTGATAAAGATGACAGACAAGTGGCTTATCCAATCATATGCAAGGAGTTTTGATAAGGCCCAGCCTTCAGTAAAGGCAATGCCTATGGCCGTGTCCCAGATGTATGTGAGTGGAGCTAGGCGGAGCGATACATGCAGCTGGCTGTTGTCAGGTTAATCCAGACTGATCTGCGAGTGAAACCTTGAAACCTCGCGAGATCAGGATGGTCTCACGAGGCTACAGCACAGTGAGGTCAGAGGGGAAATTGCTTGAATAATGAAAATAAGTGTCAATAGCTGCCACACGTATATGAAACCACATCAAGTAATATTCCATCCTAAGCTGTAAAAACCAGCAGCACATGAAGGTACTGTAGTCAAATATTTTTTTAGACTTTTAAATAAAAAAAAATCTACAACCAACTCAAAAGGGAAACTTTGTGTGTTTAACAGCTAACTTTAGAAGGTAAATCAGCAACAATCTATGTTCTGTCCATTATCTATTTCATTTGAATGAAATTAAACATCATCAGCATGTCAGCACAGCCGTGACTTTTTTGGACTCCACTACACTTTCACAGATTTAGTCCAAAAAATGTCATCGTTATTGAAAACCCAAGGTCTTTTAGCAGTCAAACTGCTGAAATCAAACAGTCAAACTAATGTTTTTATGTGGATTCATTCTACAAAGAGTGATAGAATTCAAGCGTTTAATTCTGTTTAGGGTGATTGTGGCTCACTGCTGAATAAAATGGCAAAATTCCAGTTCTCTGATAATTAGAAAATGGCAAAGCAAACAAAAAAGTATTTGTTTGCCTACTGCAAAGTATGTCCATTTATTGTACAATATATACACTCAATACTGGGTACAGGCTCCTTCTGCATCAGTGCAATGTGGCCTGGAGGAGGTCAGAAATGTTTAGGAATGTCAGGTTGCTTTGGTAGCAGCCTTCAGCTCTGCTTTAATGGCATTCATTCTCCTTTTGGAAAACCCCTATAGATTCTGTTAGGCGAGTATTCCCTATCAATCAAGCACAATGGTACCATTGTCATTGAGACAGGTACTGGTTGTTGTGACAGCATGAACAGGCTCCAAGACTCCTGGAAAAGGAAATCAGCATCTTCATAAATTTTCCTCAGCAGAAGGAAGCATCCTATAACATTTTCTGGTAGATGGTTGTACTGCACTTGATAAAACACAAATAGAATAAAAAAAATTCCTGTGCACCACTGTGCAACAGTCCAGCATCTTTTCTGCTTAGTCCTTCTTTCTTGAATGGGGTTTACTTGACAAGTCTTTCAACTCAACCTTCCAACAATATGCGTACATAGAACACTCTACAGCAATAACCTTTTGAGGTATACACTTTAAGCAAAAGGTGTCAATTGTAAAGTCTACTCCATGATTGTATAGGCCAGGGGTTTGCAACCTCAACAACTCAAAGGGCCATTTTTTCCTTCAGTCCAGCTAAATATTGCGCGTTTAGAGCCACAAATGTAACATGACCTTTTGTCAACTGTAAGAATTTTTGCTAAATATGTACTATAGGAAATGTGTTGCTATTTTTGCATAACCACCATTGTATTTCTCATTTTGCAAACTCTAAAGGTTTTGCAAAAGAGGATGGGTAAATTTTCTTTTATGGGATCTTAGTATTTGTGGGAGATTATGTAAAATATAAAGAAAAGCATATCCAACTTAACGGCAAGAAAAAGATCTGAAAAATTTATTACTGGTACTTGTTAGTGTTGTTCTGTTGTGGAAATTCACTGTAATTGTTCCATGAAAAAACTTAAAAACTGATCAAACCTGCATGTTTTCATATCTATATTTAAAGTTATTAATCTAACTTTTAGATTATATGTATGTACTTAAATGCTTGTATGAACATCTTCCATGGTTCTTTGAACTACGCTTTCAGTACTGAAATTTGTTAACTCTTGATGGTGGGAGCTTCATTATGGGAACTTTTTGTCAGTCATATTTCTCAGCGGTTCATTAACAGTAGACTGTGCAGGCTTTGAAACCTAAGTCAATACGTCAGATATTTTTTTTTGTTTCACTCTTTTCATCTTCATGCATGGTCTATTGTTTGTATAGGTGGATTTTTTTTTATTAAAAGGCATTCTTTTAACCTGCATAACATCAATCCATAATAATAGGAGCAGCGTTGTGTTTCACTAAAGACTGAACATTACTAAACATCTTTGTTGTGTTGCTTGTTCTTCTGTGATTTAGCTGTGTGCCAGCTGATGAACAAACGGACTAGAGACTCTGATGAACTGGAGCCCTTTAACCGATATGATGAGCGACTCTTGGAGGACCTGGGTGTGTATTGTGGCCTGGCCTTACAGTATGCTCACACTGTCAAGATCACTGAGGCGCGGAGGGCCAGTATAGAAGTCACAGAGGAGGTAGGAAACTAATCTACCTACTGCTGTTAGTATTGGTCTTCTGACCGTTCTGAGTGACATCATAATATCTATCAAAACAGCATACACACTCCTAAAAGTTGTTACAGGTGTGGTTTAAGTAATTGTTTTAGAAAAGTTGTATTTTCAGTATTTTTCAGGTGTAGAAAGGTTTGGAAAATGAAAAAAAAAAAAGATTTTGAGGAACATTTTTATTTCAAGACATCTAAAGGTTCTACCCTTCATCTGTCCCTTTTTTTATTCTTTTGTCCCTTCTTGTATACCTATGTGTGTGATTCTTTCTTTCCTTTATTGTTTCCCCTCTTTATTTTCTCTTTCTCCATCTTTTTACTGTGTCCTTCCTTTCTTATGTTCTACCTCCATCCTTTCTAGAAAGGACACATATAACCCTGTCCTTTCCATCGTGTATCCTGCTCTCTTTCCTTCTTTTATTCTGACCTTACATTTGTATCCTTCATTACTTCTTCCCTTGCTTTCTTACCTTTACATTTTCTTTGTTTCTTTTGTTGTACCTCCTTTCTTTCTGCCTATTCTTCCTTCATTTATTAGGGAGGCAAAACTTCCCTCTGGCTTTCCTTCTTGATGTCTTTCTTACCTTGTGTCATGTCTTATTTCTACATCACTTCCTTTCTTGTCTTTACTTGTTTTCTTGCGTTTTCATTTCCTTATGACTTTCATTCTTTTCTCCCTTGATTCCCTTGATTGAAGTGCATACAGAAATATGGTTCTAAGAAGATTCCTCTTTGCACAATCTCTCTAGACAGCCCATAGTCCTGGCTCCTCCCATGCCCTCTTCTCCTTAGCTCACGCCAAGGATTTACTATATTAGGTCTGATGAATGTAATGTCCATGTGAGAAGGTTGTTTTTTGTCAATGATTTTTGTGTGTATTTGGCTATCAAGTCTCCATTTAGCCATGCTATTTAATAAAGTTCCAATGGCCTTTAGGTGGAAAATAGCCCCACAGAATCCCAGAATCCCTCAACCAAACTTCACACACTGGGCACGAGTTGCTTTCAAACAGATTCATTTTGTGTACAAAGCGCCCTGAAGTGTTTGTTGCTGGAGCTCAATTGGATCTTTTTGTCAAATCATATTCATATGGCAATAAAATAGTGAGTTACTGATTACAAGTTATTTGGCCTTTTGCTGTTTTTTTTTTTTTTTATATATCTGATAAATTGTTTGGGGTGCCAATAACTGTAGCACTAGCAATTTAGTGATTTTTTTTTTTTTTTTATGTAGGCTTTATCCCTAGAGAGTACAATAATGTTCTCCAATGAAACTCTAAATTTGCCACACATACAGGTAAAGTGGTTGGCACGGTTTTGTCTCTGAAGTAAGTGGTCAGGTTTGTATCCCCAGAAGTTCTGTATACCAGATCATCCCATGCATGTGTGGGATTTGTCCTGATACTCTAATAGCCTCCCACAAATCAAATAAATTAATTTTTGTGGCTTATTGGTAGTTCTGAATGGAGTACTGCAAAGTGGAGAGTTTATTGTAGATTGTTTGAGCAAAAAAATAATTTATTTTCCTTCATAACCAGCCATTGAGGTTGGTGTTGTTTGTAACAACAGTTATTTTGAACTTTATGTTGATTTGTAATGATGTGAAATGTTTGAGTTTTCTTTTATAGTAGTTCTGACTATTAGAAAAGTATGTTTCAACTTTATTTATAGAGTGATTTTATTTGAATGATCATTTTTCAGGTTCTTGCCTACCACATTACTGCAGCAGAACAGGACATTAAGGCACTGCAGGTGATTTTTCTTTTCTTGCACAGTCTTTTGTTTCCATAACAGGATGTAAAATTTGACTAATGAAATACCTGCATATTAAGCAAAAGTTGATTATAAAATACGTATTTGTTTGTGTGTGTTACTTACTTACTTGTGTGGTGCCGATAATGATGTTGGGTTTGCAGGAGGCCCCGATTCCTTCAGCGGAATCACTGAATATTTTGGACTTCCGTTTCTCTGATTTTGGCCTACCAGAAGACGCCACCACTCAGGCCACCGTTCGAATGTTTCTGGACCTGAATTTGCTGCAGGACTTTAACATTGATTACAAGGTAACTGAACTGTGTTGTTTCCATAATCATAAAGCATAAAGCAGATTACCTTGTCTTTACACTGTAGTAAAAACCTATCTGTCAGTTGTCTCAATCTCTTTTCTGCACAGAGCCTTTGTCAGTGGGTCCTGACAGTGAGACGTGGCTACAGGAGCAACGTTCCTTATCACAACTGGAGTCACGCACTGAGCACTGCTCAAAGCATGTTTGCTATGCTCATGGCCACAGATCAGCTGCAGGTGAGTGAACGTAGTCCCATATTACTAAATGTGCAGGGGGGGGGGGGGATATATACAAAATACTGCATTTATAAGTTAATTTAATAAATCAATTCATGCCTTTGAATTATACTCTTAGGAGTGAGTCCACAATGTCATCTTTAAACAAATGTTAAATCATGTTAAGAAGTGATGATCTGCTTCAAATGTTACCAAAAAACTTGTCATACTATAAAGGCAGGTTTTGTAGATTAAAGATAAATATTTCATTTACATTTATTTAGCTCTTAATTTGGTTACCTTGGCAACAGGGAAACACACTTTATCCATAGTCAGTCCTTTAACAAACTATAAGGTTTGAATGTCAGAGTTTACCGACAGGAGAATATTAGCCCTTTTAAACATCTAAATATACAAATGTATTAGGGATCATTTCTTCAATAAGCGAAGATTTTACACAGGTATTGCCGAATTACAAAGAAAATCATGGAAAAGCAGCTGAAACTGACTGAGATTTCTGTCCTTACCTTGATATGTGTGCTTTAGCTTATCTAATTTGATTGAAAGGTTTTATGTTAAAAATATATACAGACTATACTGACAGACAAACATGACAAAACTCACATTTTAACACAGAGAAGCATAGATTAGGCTCATTGTACTCCTGTGTTGTGGTCTTCATGCCTTCCTTTTGATGTCTTTGTGTCTCAGAGCATTTTTTCTCGCCTGGAGATCTTAGCACTGATGATAGCCACCCTGAACCATGATATCGACCACAGAGGAGTTAGTAACTCCTACATAGAAAGGTGATCTTTTTTTAAATTTAATTCCATATTTACATAAACAGTATTATGTGATGCTAAGTGCGCATTTGTCACATTACTGCCTCAAATATTTATTTATTTAACTAGGATTTGATGGGACAGACAAAACACTAATTGGTGCATAATTGGTAGTGTTTCCCCATTTTTTACAAATACATTTCTAAAAACAGTGGCGAGCGCTTGTATTGATCCCCCCGTCCCCTAATTCCCTGAAATAAAATATAGTGCAACCAGCTGCCTGCATAAGTGACCTAATTAGTAAGAGTCCATCTGTGCATAAATTTACCTCAGAATAAATCCAGATGTTCTGCAAAGGCCTCAAAGGTTTGTTAAGAGAGAATTAGTGAATAAATGGCATCACGAGGACCAAGAAACCTCAGAGACAGCTCAGAGAGAAAGTTGTAGAGAAGTCTAAGGAAGGCTTAGGTAATGAAACCTTATTCCGAGTTTTAAACTTCTTATAGAAGTTTAAAGGTCAGTGATCTAAAGCCAGGACACAGCAGATGCAAATGAAGGACATTTAAAATGCCTTCCAGGGATAGCGGGAGGAAAAACACAGAGCTGTGTGGTGTGTACCATATACATTCCACAGTTTGTGGTATGAATGGGGTATTGAACATGTATCAATTTCCTTCCAATTTACAAGTATGCTCAATTTTCTGTTGCATATCACCAAATCCAAAGAAAACACATAGAAGTTAATGGTTGGAATGTGACAAAATGCAAAAAAGTTTAATGAATCTGAATACTTCTGCAAGACACTGCACCCTGCGTTCTTTCTGTCTTGTAGGTCCCAGCAGCCTCTAGCTCAGCTGTACGGCCACTCGTCTTTAGAGAACCACCACTACAACCTGTGCATCTTCATTCTAAACAACACTGTAAGATCTGATTTCCCTGTTTGTTTGTTTTTTGTTTGTTTTCTTCTCAGTTGTAAATCATATTTAATTTTGCAAGTATTTGCCCTCCCCAGTTTGTCCCATGTTGCCTTTTCTAATAATTTCAGTCTTAATTGAAATTTAGTATCAATTATATTGCTATAGCAAACGCTTATAGCAAATGTAATTAACACCAAATCCAAAGCCTGATTCTCTCTCATGTTCTTCCAGGGGAGCCAGATCCTCAGCGGCCTGTCAGTGGAGGACCACAGAGCTGTACTGCACATGATCAAAAGGGCAATCCTTGCCACTAACCTTAATGTCTACATGCAGTATGTTTCAACAAATGCTGTCAAAGCAGGCAGAGCCACAGCCTTACGTGAGAATTATTCTAAGCCGACGTACATTCCTTTGCTGTGCTGTTTGTAGGAGAAGAGGGGAGTTTATTTCTCTTGGTGAGAAAAGCTGGGTGAACTGGAGGAGTGAGAAACAAAGAGATTTGCTGAGGTGAGAGCAAAAGTGATTCGTTAGGAGGAATTTATAACTCGGTGGGAAGTTATCTTCTATGTTGTCGATTTACCTGACAGATCGATGCTTATGACTGCAAGCGACCTATCGGCTATCACAAAGCCTTGGCCTGAGCAAAAACGGGTATGTATCACAGTCCTGATTGCGTGAACAAACATGGTCCCTCTGATTTGATGACGGCTTTTACCTTCATCTCGTCTCCTAACAGATCGCCAACCTTGTTGCCATGGAGTTCTTTGCACAAGGGGACAAAGAGAGAGAGGAGTTTAAAACTAAACCGATCGTAAGTTACATTTTAGTAGGAGCTTGTCTTGGTGCAGAAAATGTTGGAATACAGAGTTTGCTTACAATGTATAGAGAAAATCTTACCATCATTTCCTGGTAGAATGTATTGAACCACAACTTATATAAGATGGTGGAGTAATCTAACTGCAAGAGGACTCCATTTTGGATAAAACATGAATTGAAAGAATCTTTCTTGTTCTGTTTAGATTTCTGTCTGATAGAATATGGACACCATTAATCAAATGTGTTTAAACCAATGCGTTTCACTTCTTTCTCATCAGGACATAATGGACAGAGAAAACAGCACACGTCTTCCGTACATGCAGGTTGAATACATCGATGAGATCTGCTTCCCCCTATACAAGGTGGTTTGACATTGTCATTGAGGCTTTAAGTACAGGGACTTGCTGAGGTCTTCATAGCGCCTAAAGGTTTTTATTTTTGGTCACATTGTAACTACAATGAACTTTATTGGGAAGTTAATGAAACAGACTTACACAAAACAGCACATCAGTCAAAGTGGAACTCTGGCTGTATGTTTGGAGTTGTGGTCCTGGTGGAAGGTAAACGTGTGACCCTAGTTTCAAGTCCTTTGCAGCCTCAAACAGGTTTCTCCCAAGTTTGCTCTATATTCAGCTCCATCTTCCCATCAGCTTCCCTACTCCTGCAATAGAAAAGCATTAGTACAGCATGCTCCTGCCACCGTTACGCAATACATTTGAGACCACATGTTCAGGGGCGGGTTTCGTGTAAAATTCCTGTCACACAAAACATTTTACATGCAGGTCACAACATCTAGTCTAATTTGTTTTTTTTAAGAAATCATTTTAAAAACCATTTATTTTTCCCCCACTTTACAATTATGTGCTATTTTGTGTTGGTCAAGCTATACAATCCCCCTTAAAATTGTGGCTGTATGATGACAAAATGTAGAAAGGTTCAACAGGTATACATACTCCTGCAAGGTTCTGTATGTTTACAATATCTCCCACACTTTTGCCACTCCACTGCTATGTTAAATCCTCTCTGCCTCTCTGTGATCCACAGGCCGTATCAAAGTTATTTGACAGCTGCTCTCCATTGCTGAATGCTTGTGAAAGAAACAGAAAAAACTGGTTGCATCTTGCTGAAGGCACACAGGGAGAAAAGCTTGAAGACGACTGCAGTTTACGCTTGGAAACTCATACAAATGAAGAAGAGGAGACAGCAAGAGGAAGAGAACAATTGTCAGAAGAAAAAGACGGCTGACGTTTTGAAGCAGGACAAAATTTTCTCTTGCAGTTTTTTTTGGTTTTTTTTCTGGACTTATTTAACTAAAAATGAATCTGGAACCCATGGTCAGTAAGCTTATTTTTATTGCTGAAGATACACCAAAGTCAACATTGAGCTTGTTGTTTAACACACGCCAGTCAATTTAAATGTCTTTCTGAACTGTTTACTTTAATAATTTCTTAATTTAAACATTATTTCTGTGTTTATTCATAGTGCTCATGAGATTAGTAATCTGCAAAATATGTTGTGAGCATAAAACAATAATTTGCTATGTATTGTTTTGTTTTTTTACATTAAGTTACTATTTTTATATGTGCTATGTACTTTTATGCACTTGTATAGAGATCTATATACTTGCCCCCACCAAAAAAAAGAAGAAAAAAATCAAAGGCCTACTAGTCGTTAGTAAAATGCGCAAAAAACTTTCTTGTCCAGCTACATACTTATGTAAGCATATACATGTTCACATTCACTCAGAAGGCACTTACCTTAGTATTCAGGGATTGTCCAAGTGTGGGATATAGGAGGACGTAGACATCTGCATCCCCCCACCAACTAAATGGCTCTTTTTGGTAATGTTTTAGTTGTCACTATGCTTATTTGTTTAAATCATACTTAACATGTTTTTGTACAGTTTTATTTTTTTAACTTTTTATTTATCTAGCCGGAAATGTCTCAGGGTTTGATTTCAGTAATCTAGTCGCCTTATTATTATAAGTCATTTTAACTTTCTGAATGAATGACAAAAAATATTAAACTTTTTCCCAATATTGTATTTTTTTTTTTTCAGCTCTACCTGCAGATATAAATATGTTTTAATTTATTCATTCTCTCTCTCCTGGTGCAGTGTTTTTGCAGTCCTCCAACCTAAATTCTGAGCGTAATATAAAAATAATTAGTGATGAAGAAATGCAAAAGGTTAATATTAATTTGGATGTTGATAATATATAAATGTGTCTGTTAGTGAAGCCACCTTAGGTGCATCTTGAAAATCTATCCAAAGGAAAAAAGGGAACGGGAAGAAGAAAATAGTGCCGTAGTGGACAAAAGATTGTGACTTTTCTCGAAATAAAGCTTTGATTGTTACAGAAAAATCAGAACTATCAGAATTTTATTGAACATAAAAGGTCACAAGCTCTTGTTAAAAGAACTGTAAAATATGCAAAAAAGGATTATTGGGAATTGAAACATTTTGTTCCGTTGGTAAAGAGACAAAAAAGTCAAATATTTGGGCAATGATAAAAAGAATGAGGGGAATTAAAACGGATTATGGATATCCAGTTCTAAAGGATGGAGCTATAATTGCTGTGACAGAGGAGGAGAAATATGTTAGTGGAGGAGTTTGTTAAAACTCTTAGCTCATATAATCTAAATGAAAAAGAAAAAAGGGAAGAGAATCTACAGTCAATGAAAACAGTCAATTTTTAGAAGGAAATGCAGTGAATTATGAAATGTTCCTTTTTCTATTACAGAGCTAAGGAATGCTTTCAGGAAATCAAAAAACGTATCACCAAGTACATCAAAATTCAAAGAGGGACAACCTTAATTATTGAGATACCTTAAAATTACTAATTTAATAAAAAGCATATAGTTGATGTTTTTCTATTTTATTTTTCACTATTTGAATCGCGATCCACGCTCCATTCGGCGGTGATAATGCACCAAAAGTTGTTCGCCAACCGCCATAAAACACAAGAGGAAGATTTCCGAGCGTGACATTTGTTTGAGAAACAGCACTTCCCCTCCCGGCTCTCCTGGGGGCGCTGCAGCGACTCAACTCGACGTTATTGTTGCTTTGACCCATCCGCCGAAGAAGACGACGACGGAGAGACAAGAGGAAGAAAATGACAGGGCGCGCAAAAAGAAAAACCAAATCAAATCAGGTAATTTTAACCCCCTCTAGCCACGTTTTATCCCTACCTCAAATAGCCACTCAGAAAGCGGACTCACGAGGTTAAGACCCTGTTGTTTATGAGCGCGAAGAGACTGAAACTACGTGCATTACTACACGCAAAGGGCAGAAGTGTTTGATGCGCCGAGTGAGGAGCAGCGGTGGGAGCCAACATGGCAGCAGCCTGCCTGCTCAGGGCTGCTGTAACCCTGCTCCGGTGACCGGCCGGCCGGACACGTCCGTTTAACCGGGTTTAAAACCCTCCTCCGCACGTGTATTTGCATATGAACGTGCCGATAATCGCTTTTGTTTTTTTTAGCTAGCGGAATTGGTTTGTTAACCTGCTAGGTTGGAGTGGCTGAATGTTGCCAATTAAGATAAGAATCCCTTTATTGGGGATTCGGGCGTGACATTGGCAAAGACACAGTGTACACGCATTTATTAGCAGTAAGAAAAAAAGAACAAACCAGTCTAAACTCAAATTGGCTCTAAAGAATCACTAAGAGTAGAAGATTAAAAAAAAAGTAAATACCAGAGTGAATAAATATTGCATAGTGGGGGGGGGAAATTAGAAGTGGAAACGACTCCAGCCTGTTTACACAACACACGATACTATGATATGCAATGTGCATGATAGTGGAGCAGCATCTGAGAGATTCATGATCAGATCAGAACCTGTGTAAACAGTTATTGAGTCTGTTGGGAGCAGCAGAGACTATAGAGCATAACAGCAGCTGGGAGGAAGGACCTGTGGAAATGTTCCTTAGAGCATCTGGGATGCAGCAGTCTGTCACTGACAGAGCTCTTCAGCTCCATGCATGGGGTGGGAGACATTCTCCATCAGTGAGGTGATTTTCCTTACAGTCCTTCTGTCTCCCACCACCTGCTCTGGGTCCAGGGGACATCCCAGGACAGAGCTGGTCCTCCTGATGAGTTTATCGAGTCCACATCAGCTCCCCGCATGTTCACCTGTGTCAGTGAGGTGGGTCTGCATCTGTGAAACTCGACCACCAGCTCCTTTGTTTTTGCTGCTTTCAACACGAGGTGGTTCAGCTTGATGTTAGTGCTGCCGGCCTGTAGCTGTTTATGTGTTTTGTCTATAGACGCCTAAATGTCCTCTGCTAAGAGGTAAAACATTTAAATAGCAATTATTACTACCACCGGGAGCAGGAGACACTTCACAGAGCACTGCAGGGAGGCTACGGCTACACCTACAGTGTCATGCAGAAGTATTCACGCCCCTATAACTGTTAGGTCTTTATGTAAACCTGTGTGATTTCAGCTCTGTATGAACCCAGCTGCTCTCTGCGTGGTGTGCAGCTACTTTCAGACCCCCTGAGTGTTTAAAGCATGTTTCTGAGTGTGGATTGAATTCTTCTGGACTGCAGAGTTCCTCAATCTCAGTCGGACTGGTTTGTGCGCTTCTCTGAAAAGCTGCTTTCCAGTCTTGCTTAGTATCAGTTGGGTTTAGGGGTGGGGTAGTAGAGGATTTAGCCATGCATGTATGATCTAAACCAATTCGTTGTAGCTATGACTGAATATTTGGGATCGCTCTCTTGCTGGAAGGGAAACTGCTCCAAGCATTTTTTTTTTTATTTCAGGATTGCTCATTATTTAGCTACATTTATTCTCCCATCAATGCTGTCCAACTTCCTGGCCCGTGTAAAGAAAAATCTCTCCACAGCATGATGCTGCCACAGCCTTTAGCCCTGGCTTACTGGTCTGTTCATTGGTCTTCATGACGTTGACCTTCTCTAACAATCCTCTTAGACCATCACTGACAGGTTAAATTACTTACAACTGTAGATTAAATGTCGTGGTTGAAATGTGGGGGGAAAAGGGTGAAAAGCTTCTGGACCATCGTATAGCAACAAAACAGACCCCAACTAATTTGTCCACTGTACGTATGACATGGATAATTCCTCTGCTTCTTCATTAGGAGTCCCGCTCAGCCAATGGACAGGTGAAGAAAGCCCGAGCTGATGAATCCAAAGCTCTGCCTCCGTCCGGAGTGGACCCAGAGCAGCGTGATGAGTTGGCTCGGCTGTACGGTTTTCAAATGCCAGAAGATCTCTTCCACTTCTGGGACCTCTGCAAGGAGCTCAGTCCTGACAACCCCCGTGGTATATACACTAGTTAAATGCAACAGAAGTCTCTTCTGCAGTAGCTGATTCTTGTGCAGCATTTTTTTTGAAGTGCTGTCATTCTCCGCAGGGGGTTGTGTTAATAGTACTGCTGCATTAATAGAACTGTCATTATTTATGACTCAGACTATGAGGAAACTAAATGATTCAATGATTCAATGTATAGATCCATGATCTATACATGTTTATGCTTCGCAATCAGCTGAAAGCTTTTAAGTGGCCCTACCCCAGTCACGTGTCTGATAGTCCTCTAAAGGTGCTCGCAAAGCCGTAACGATTGGGATGTAAACGCAGGACAGGTTTGACACAATATGATGCGATACAAAACAAAGACATCAGCTGATAAGAAACTGATCCATAAAGTGGAGGTTTTGCTTGTGTGATTATTGTGAAGCTGATCTGAAAGGGGCTACTCCCTGATCATTGTTTTGGCTCTCTGTGTCACATGCTGTTGAAGTATTTCTTGCAGTTATGTTTAATAACTTGGCATGCCTGAAGAAAAAAAAAATCAAACCTGGAAATCATTTCCCCTCCACTGCATGTGGTCTTATTCTAATTGCCTTAATTGGAACCCGTTTAGGTGCCCTGAAAGAAACTCTGGGTCTGCAGCTGGTCGGCCCTTTCGACATTCTGGCAGGAGCTCACAGAGGCGCCAAGAACCCCCAGCCCAACCTTCACCTGCATTGGAGGTACTTCTACGACCCCCCAGAGTTTCAGACTGTGCTCAAAGGGAGTGAGGACAGCCAGCACCACATGGGCTACTACAGGTATATGCTGTCACTGAAGTCCCGTAGCTTTCCAGGAGTAAATGAGTTGGCTGAACTCTAATGCTAGAAGCAGGATGAGTTTTAATTATTTTAATCGTTCACAAATGTCAGAGATACCCCAGACTCCTTTCCTTCGTTTGTTGGGGAAAATCAAGCAAAGAAGGGCTGCAGCATAACACAGATGGGAGATAACATCTTTGCAGCTGTTCAGTGAGTATTAACCACCATTATTTTCCACACAGTCAGCCGAGGAGCAAATGTGACTTTGTATTATTTCCTCTCCCATCTATTTCTTTCTTTGAATGATTCTTTGTACATGCTGCTGATCTCTTCATCTCTAGCCTGTATTTGCTGAGGAAGAAGAAAGAGAGGAGTAGTAAGAGAGCCGAGGAAGAGGCTTTGGAAAGCTTGGAGTCGAAGCTGAGGGACAAGGCAGAGACCTTAGGCTTTTCTTTAGAGCAGAAGACCAAAGGCATGAAGGAGCGGGACAGAAAGGTGACGCACAGACGGGATTTGTTCCCAGTCAACAGTAAAGAAAATGTTTTTTTAACAACTTCATTCCTTATATTGTCTAAATGTTGTATCCATCAACCTTTTCTTCCTCACCTGTCCATCCATTGCTTCATTCTTCCAATTTTTTTCCTTCCTGCTTTCCTTTCCTTCCTTCCTTCCTTCCTTCCTTCCTTCCTTCCTTCCTTCCTTCCTTCCTTCCTTCCTTCCTTCCCTCCTCTCTACTCTGTTTTAATTCCTTCTTCCTTATTTTGCCCCTTTCTTTTCTTCCTTGCTTCACTTATCTTTCATCTATTCCTTTTCCACCCATTGTTTATTTTCCCCCATAATTTCCTTCTTCCTTCCTTTTCTTTGTTTTATTTGTGCGGTTCTGGTTTTTGAGGTTCTGTATTTAAATCCTAACCTTGATACAAATATTACGTAGCTAGTATATGAATACTGTAAATTCATCGTGAACATTTTTAAATGTGGTGTTGTAATTTATTGCTTAAGTCCAAATATAAACAATATATCATTATCCAAGTTTGCAATAAAAACTTTATTTTATTTTGTATTTAAAAAATTAGACAGAAAAAGTTGACAGTTTGAAAACACTTAACAGTCTCGTGTTCAGACACAACTCTTGTTCTTGTAGTTGCTCTTTTTTCCCAAATTGTTTAGGGAAAGTAACAAAATGTAGGTAATTGAATTTAATAACTATATTCCTTAGTGTAGTTCATATGAACTTCACCAAAAAGGAACAATATTCTTTATCTATCAGATTTTAGCTTCATACATCAACTCTACAGGAAGTAGTTTTGTCATGAACAGTTTTGTTTTTGTTTTGTTTTTTCTAAATTGATTTTTGATTAGATTAAGACCTGAAATGTTTGTCAGGGGTGGAATTAGCTGTGCTCTGTTGTCATAAACTAAACCTTTGCTTTATTAAGAAAATAAAGGTTTACCAAAGTGTTGAAGAAGTGACCTGGCTGCAGTCACCCCAGGTTCTTCTCCTGAACAATGTGGTTTTTCTATTGTAGACTTCTGTATTAATAAAGACTCTTGAAACCCAACCTATATTTTAACATCATAATCTAAAATGCAGAGTTCCTTTCATCACATTGGTGGAGAGGATCATGCTATAATGCAGACGTGTCCTAGCTGACACATCTTCCCCTAATCAGTCATTCTGTCCAGTCTAACTATGTCAGGGTCTGTGTCTCCAGTGGCTGATGTTTATTTGTTGTTTCCATGGTAACTGCCTTTCTCAGTCCAGCCTCTGTAATCACATAATCCGTAAAAAAAAGTTTCTGACCTGATCCTGTAGCAGACATTCAACCTCACCAGGGAGGTCAAACCCAGTTTGATATTACATCAATAGATGTTGAGTGGTTTCATTTCATGTCTTGTTTGCATTCTTTTGTACAACACTTTGGTCATGCGGGGTGTTTTCTTAAGTGCTCTATAGATAATGCTGGATGGGACTAAATAACTTAAAATGTTTTTTAAAATCCGTCCGTCCGTCTTCTTCCGCTTATCCGGGGTAGGGTCGCGGGGGTAGCAGCTTCAGTAGGGAGGCCCATGCGTCCCTCTCCTCAGCCACTTGGGCCAGCTCCTCAGGAGGAATCCCAAGGCGTTCCCAGGCCAGCAGGGAGACATAGTCCCTCCAGCGTGTCCTGGGTCTTCCCCTGGGCCTCCTCCCGGTGGGACGTGCTCGGAACACCTCACCAGGGAGGCGTCCAGGAGGCATCCTATCCAGATGCCCGAGCCACCTCAACTGGCTCCTCTCGACGTGGAGGAGCAGCGGCTCTACTCTGAGTCCTCCCCGGATGACTGAGCTCCTCACCCTATCTCTAAGGGAGAGCCCAGACACACTACGGTGAAAACTCATTTCAGCCGCTTGTATCCGGGATCTCGTTCTTTCGGTCACGACCCAAAGCTTGTGACCATAGATGAGGGTAGGAACGTAGATCGACCGGTAAATCGAGAGCCTCGCCTTTTGGCTCAGCTCTCTCTTCACCACAACGGATCGGTACAGCGCCCGCTTCACAGCAGACGCTGCACCAATCCGCCTGTCGATCTCCCGCTCCATCTTCCCCTCATTCGTGAACAAGACCCCAAGATACTTGAACTCCTCCACTAGGGCCAGCACATCCTCCCCAACCCGGAGAAGGCACTCTACCCTTTTCCGGTTCAAGACCGTGGTCTCGGATTTGGAGGCACTGATTCTCTTTTTTTTTTTAATCCATAGATTTTAAATGCAACCAAATAACACCCTATATTTTATCAGTATTGTTATGTTCTACATTAATATTTTGATTGTGACCTTCCCAGACAGCAACAGATCATTTGTTTGAAAAAAGGTTTCCACACTGAAGCGTATTTTTTTTTGTGTGTGTCCTGTCTGGCAATGTGGCAATAAGAATAGTTGTCTTAATGCCAGAAAGAGCCCAACAGATTTTATGCTCACAAGTGGAGCATTATCGCTTTCGCCATAGTGCTCTGCTTGATTTATATATGTAAATAGTTTTATTATGTAGGGAATAAGCATTGTTTCAAAAGTGATCCAAGTCGACACAAACAACTACAGTCTTCAGTAAACTCAGCGTACTGAAGTGCTTGACAGAGGAGAACTATGGTTACACGTTGTTTCAATAAGTTTTTGATGTCTGGAAAAAAAGACAAACAAAGTTAGTCTGCTGCTTCATAGACTTGCTTTGAATCTACCCACATTTTCTGGGGATATCGGAGTGAGCGTGCTTAGCAGGTGACACACCAGATGTACAGGAAGCTACAGCAGGCAGCACAGAGTCTTCCACAGCGACTTCTAATGTAATACGGGAAAATCACAGATTGTTCAGGAAAATCCACATGTGTTAGATTAACAAAATAATGTGCAGTCTTCTAAGATGTGTGCAAGGAACAGGGATGTTTTTTGTTTAGAGAAATCAAGATCACTTGATTGATTTTTTTTTTTTTTTTTTTTTTTTTTTTTTTTTCTGCTGGAGGTTTAAAAGTCAATAGGATGGGCTATTTGGACTTGTGTTCATCCCAACATTTTGGAATTTATTGCAATAATATTAAAAAGTATTTTAAGCCACTGCATTTTTCTTTTTTTTTTTTTTTTTTTTTTCAGTAATAGACTTTATGGCTGGGACTGTGTGTCACACGGTCAAAGCTTAACAAACTCAAATACTGCTCTAAAAAAGTGCAACTTACTCCAGTTAGATGAACCATGATAGTTTTTATGCTAAGCTGCACATAACTGCGCTTAGTCATATGAAGATGTTCAATATTTTGCTGCTAACTCATAAATAACTAAAAGTGGGAAAATATAAGTATCAGTCCCAACAATATTTGATACCTTCCTAATTGTAGTGGGAAAAATCACTGCCATTACAAACATAAATTCTTATCAACTCAGCCTTTATTTATAAAGCACATTTAAAACAATCTGGGTTGACCAAAGTGTTGTACAGAGATCACAGTTGCAGAGCCTAAGATAAAAACTGAAAGCTAAAATACATAAACACAATGCAAAAAAAATAATAAAGAAATTCTTATAAAGGAAAATAAAATCACAATAATGATAAACGGTACGAAATAATTCACCATCCCTAAAAGCCATATTCTTTCATCTTTTCCGTAGCTTCGTTCCTAATAGGTCTTGGATGTTAAACGTGTTTTCCATCGTTTGTCAACACTGTAGGTGGTTACCAAGACCTTCCACGGTGCCGGTATCGTTGTGCCCGTCGACAAGAATGATGTGGGGTACCGAGAACTACCAGAAACAGATGGTGAGCTCAAGTGTCCACTGGATGTTGGTTTTACTCTTTCAATTGGGTTTTTCATCTGAACTTTAAACATTTCTTCGTACTAGCTGGTCTCAAGAAAATCTGTAAAGCCATTGCTGAAGCTCGAACCGACGAGGAACGCGTCAAAGCCTTTGGACCAATCCAGGAGATGATCACGTTTGTTCAGTTCGCTAACGACGAGTGCGACTACGGAATGGGCTACGAACTTGGAATAGACCTTTTCTGTTATGGATCTCATGTGAGTCTCTTAGACGTAACCTGCCACAACCTCTTAGTAATCATTTACCTCCACTTAGGATAATTGTTGACTACATGAAACATTAAGTAATTATGTCTTCTACACAACATGATGGCTTGGACGCTGCTAAGACACTAGATTTGTAATCAACAGCTGTTAATCTTGTGTGTCCTTTCTTCCAGTACTTTCACAAGGTTGTCAAGCAACTTCTACCGATGGCCTACAGCTTGCTGAAAAGGAATTTGTTTGGGGAAATCTTGGAGAGCCACCTCACCAGTCGCAGCCATGATAACTTGGACCAACTCTCTGCACACTAAAAGAAAAAGACTCAGCAGTCCCTTAGAAGTTCTCATTCTGGTTCTCATAAGCTTTCCCACCATGTGTCTGTGATTACTGGTGTTTGTCATGGTTAATGCTTTCTAGTGGTTCCTTCGCTGTTGTTTATGGAATCCGCTCTGCGGTGTATTGTTTGTCAGAGTTACATGTGTAATAAAGCCTTTTTTATATTTTTACATGTGTGTTGCTGCTTTGCGTCTGATTTGTTCATCTAATAAGTCTATTAGGGTGGGAAAGTGTGTCATTGCAATACCTTCTAATGGAGACAGAGGGCAGTGTTGTGAGTGGTCACATCTAAAATCAGCGTCATGACATTAGTTTAATTCAATTCAGTTTCTTTATACAGACCACTATACAACACATCATCTTACGGTACTTCTGAAAGTCAAATTAATCAAACCATACAGACAGATTCGCTACAATTTTTTTTACAGCAAAGGAAACCCAACGGATTGCATTGAGTCTTGACAATCAGCCTTCACTCCAGAAAGCATAGAACCACATGAGACAGTCATCTGCATTTTCAATGGCTTTGCAGCAATACCCCATACTGAGTATGCATGTAGCGACAGTGGAGAGGAAAACTCCCCTTTAACAGGAAGAAAAATCCTCCAGCAGAACCAGGCAGTCTGAACGGCCATTTACCTCGACTGACTGAAGGATTGAGAAGACAGAACAAAGATTAAAATTAAAAGAAGCAGAATGGGTAGCGAAAGACAATCTGCGCCACAGCTAAACAACGCCATGCCAGATGTAGCTACTATGAAGAGAAAAATGACAAAACATGGTTAAAAGTTGAAATAACAAATGGGTCAACTCAGTGGAGTGAGGGAAAGAGATATTGATGTCCTATGGCAGTCTAAGCCTATAGCAGCATAATTACAGAGATAGCTCAGGATAACTTAAACCACTCTGAGCTTTATCAAAACTGAACATTTTAAGGCTGGTCTTAAAAGTAGACAGGGTGTCTGCCTCAAACTAAATCTGGGAGGTGGTTCCACAGGAGAGAAGCCTGATAACTAAAATATCTGCCTCCCATTCTACTTTTAGAGACTCTAGGAACCACCAGTAGACATGCAGCGGTCAGGTCTCTGACGTATGATGGAGCTTGATGATTAAGGGCTTTATACATGAGAAGGAGAATTTAAAATTCTATTCTTGATTTAACAGGATTTGGACCACTCTGTAGCAGTCCATTTTGTCTCAACCCAAGCAAGATGCTTCTGACTCTGTCTTGTTCAAGAGTGGCTTGACACAAGGAATATGACAGCTGAAACCCATGTCTAGCATACATCTGTGCGTGGTGGTTTTTGAAGCACTCCAGCTGCAGTCCACTCTGTGGATCTTGCCCACATTTTTTAACTGGTTTTGTTTCACAATCCTCTGCAGGGTGCGGTCATCCCTATCGCTTGTACACTTTTTTTTTCTACCACATCTTCTCTTTCCCTTCGCCTCTCTAGTAATGTGCTTGAACACAGGGCTCTGTGAACAGCCAGCCTCTTTAGCAATGACCTTTTGTGTCTTGCCCTCCTTGTGTGAGGTGTTAATGGTCGTCTCTTGGACAACTGTCAAGTCAGCAGTCTTCCCCATTAATTGTGTAGCCCACAGACCAATTAGACTGAGAGACCATTTAAAGGTGATTGCAGGTGTTTCAAGTTAATTAGCTGATTAGTGTGGCATCAGGTGTCTTCAATATTGGACCATTTGACAATATTCAACATTTTTGAGATACTGAATTTGGGTTTTTTATTTAATTGTCGGATATAATCCTAAAAAATTTAAAGAAATTAACACTTTAAAATATATTAGTCTAAGCGTGAATACAATGTACAAGTTTCACTTTTTCAATGGACTTACTAAAATATGAACTTTTTCATGATATTCTAATTATATGACCAGCATCTGCATATCTAGTAAAGAGAAATGGCCCAAGGACTGAACCCTGTGTTGCTCCACAAGTAACCCAGAAGTTAACATGAACAAGCTGAGGTCTGTCAGATGATCAGGATTTAAACCAGTGTAATGCTTTCCCTTTATCCCTACAGCATGTTCAAGTCTTTCTAGAAGAATATAGTGTTAGCATCTTAATCATACAGAGTCATGGTGTTCTTTAGTGCTACAAATCCTAGCTATGTTTTACAGTAATCATTACATTACACTGATGGGTTTAGGTTGTTGCCTATTTTGCAGAGATGCACAGATATTTTAAGGCAATAATACAAGTCTAAACTTGTAAGGATTAGTGTATACTAACCATAAAGGAAAAGTGAAGCTGTTTTTTTATTGTGATCGTGATTTAGAATTCAAGAATTCAAAGAAAAATGAGTGCATTATAAGTTTGTCCCCATTCATGCATTAAAATATACAATACACCTTTGTTGACTATTTAGTGTCATGAACCATCTTCCATGGCGTAGTTTGTTGGAGCAGCAGCTTATCTACAGCTGAGAGGAAGCTGTCAGGAAGGCCGGCTTGGATGCTGTCTTGACCCAGTGCAGGTGGTGAGAAAGGGAGAGGGAAGGACTCTGGCAAAAATAACATCACTGTTGGACAATGTCTCCTACCCAATGCATTAAGCTGCTTGAGAGCTCCTTCAACTCAAGTCAAGTTCAAAGCATGACAGTTCAAAGTGCTTTACATCATGAAAACATAAAAACATCATAATCGCATCAAAATGGTCACTAGTTGTGAGACCAGTGACAAACATTAAACTGTATCATGTGATAACATCAATATGCATCAAATATGTTGATCAATGTCTCTGTTACTGTGAGTCAAAAGCAACTCTAAATAGGTGGGTTTTCAGTCTTGATATAAAGGAACTCAGTGTTTTGCGTGTTTTCTGGAAGTTTGTTCGAGATTTGTGGAGCATAGAAGCTGAATGCTGCTTCTCCATGTTTGGGTTCTGGGTTTGCAGTGTAGACCAGAACCAGAGAATCTGAGTGGCCCGGTAGGTGGATACAGCAACAACGGGTATTTTGTTGCTAAGCTGTTTAGTGATTTATAAACTAACAGAAGTATTTTAAAGTCTATTCTGTGAGCTACAGGGAGCCAGTGTAAAGACTTTAGAACTGGGGTGATGTGCTCTATCTTCCTGGTTTTAGTGAGAACACGAGCAGCACCATTCTGGATCAGCTGCAGCTGCCTGATTGATTTTTTGGATAAACCTGTAAAGACACTGTTGCAGTCCGGACTGCTGCATTCTAGGTGCACTAAGGAGTGCAACAACAGATTACTCCTCTCAGCAGCTGATAGAGTTTATAACCATCAGTGCTGCTAACAAACACAATTAATGTGTATCATCTATGCTGTTTTTGCAGTTTTTTTAAACTCCTGTAAAGAGTCTGTTGGTGTTGTTCTTATATAAATATTCATGCACCTTTTGCTCAGTTTTTAAAATCAACCTACTCAGCTGCACTGTCCTCCAGTTTCTTCAGTATGCTAGTTTTAATAACTGTACAATCTTTGTTTCTCATGTTATAAATTTGCTCTTTACTCCTGCTGCACCTGAAGTTCCCCACTGTGGGACAACGGAGGATCTTTTCTATTTCTTCTATTCCAACTCCACCCTCTGCTTTAAATATTTTCTTACAAACAGCAACGTTTTGCCAGGATTGTTTTTTAGATGACTACATGTCTTCTTGAAGGAACGTTTTGTCCCACGCTTTCAGAATCTTGGTATTGATTTTTATCTTGTCAGCCTCCATTAAATATGTAGCTTAGTGAAAAAGCCCAGGCCAATTTAGAGGCTGAATAATACCAAGAACGATTGTGCAGGCTACGCAAATTCAACTCAAATTACGGTCCCAATGAAAAATAGTGATTTAAAACCCTTGAACGTTTGATCATTGTTAATGTTACAACCACAGATTTCAGTTCTCTAACACCTGAGTAGAAAAAAAACACACTACCATATATTATCATATAGGGTTGCTCCATCTTGCTGAATTTAAGTAGCTGTTTCTGGATTTTACGCTCTAATTTGTATAAAATACTTAGTTTCAAACAAGCAGGCCAAATAACAGTAACCCAACACCTCTAAGACAATTCTAGCTTCCTTCTCAATCGAGCGGCGAGATGTCCGATTGTCACGGAAGGCAGCACGCATCCTGCGGAGTTTCGGGAAAGCGCATGAGACGGAAGCGCGTTCACGCGGCCGTACACATACATGCGCAGGCTCCAGCTGCACGCCGGGAGCATCCTTGCGCGCAGAGAGAGCGCTCCCTTCGCTCTGACAGTCTTCGGCAATCCCTTTGATTTGTTTTGCCCTCACATTGTGTTATCCACTGACGACGCAGAATGATGCGGGGCCCCGCGGTGCTCCGTGCGTTCTGAGGCCCGCACAGATCCACCTCGCACCGGCATAAAGAACCTTCCACTGACTGCGCCGATTTTTTTTTAAATTTTTATTATCTTTTCTGGCGGTCAGCCCAAGACGGAATGTCAAGCAGCCCCGAAGGGAGTCGCTCGGGGGGCGGCGGCTGCGGCTCCGACCGCGACTCCAAACGGGCCTCCTCGAGCAACACGTCCCCGGAGGGTGGACCTCCACCGCCGCTGCACCAGAACCGCATACGGCAGGTGAGTGTCCGTCCGTAGCCTGCGCGCTCTCTCTCTCTCTGCACTGACGGCCCAGTCAGCCGTGTAAACATCCCTGCTGGTGCTCTGCGCTTAGGCTGGGCTCTCCAAGGCGTTGCCGTGTGAGAACACACCAGATCATCATCCTCTGCAACTGGCTGACTTTGTTACACGGAATTGGCTGCTCACGAAAAGAGCATTTCTGGAGAAAAATCTCTTGTTTTCATAAAAAGATTGAAATTGAGCCGCTTTTATTAAGGTGTTAAAACAAACTCAGATAGCACTCAAATTAACACCTCATAGTTCCACCGCAGCTGCACAGATCTTATTTAGCTGTGGAGCAGATTTCTCTAGTGTCAATATGTAGTCATCTCACACTCGTTCAGACAGAATGTCTGCTTGTAACTTGTGTAAATGTGATTTATGTCTGTCTGTCTGTCTTCGCGAAGCATATTGCAAATTGATCCAGTTCTGGGGATTGGAATGGATTCATTTGATGCGATTTCTCTTTGCATCACGCTGCTCTTTATCCTTGTGCACTGTGTGGTTCTCCATGATAGCTGGATTATTTGTGTATGTGTGTGATTGCCTAATGGCGATTCTTGCCCTGTGGCCAGGAGAGCATCTTATGCGCCCCCAACCAACAATCCAAGGCGGTTCTAATGCCATAAAAAGCACTGAAAATGCTGCTTTGTGTTTTTCACTAACATAATGTCAGTTTTCTAAAACTCAAACTAGATTTTTAAAGAATATCTGTGCTGTGTAGAACAATGAAGTTCAGATTTATCTAGTAGGTTAAGTATTTCAGATTTTGAGCTATTGAAGACCTCTTGATTTCTTTTTCTAGGAGTGAAAAAAAGCCCTTTACTGAAGCACTACATCAGAGAACAACATTAGCCAACTGTGGTGTGCAGTCATATTTCCTTACAATGCTTACATTGTGCAGATGCCGAACACTGGTAGGCGCCCCAATTCTCCACCGACGCCTCGACGGGACATGCAAAAAAACAAAAACAAGAAATACAATAGCTAACTTGTTTGGGTCGGGACACAACTGAGAGAAAGCATTTAAACACATAAAAAAGTAAACTAAAAAAAATAAAAAGTTGTGAAGCGCCCTTAAGGCTCTTCTGCCCTGGGCAATGAGCCATATCAAATATCACGTATCAGAAACTAACTGTTTTTCTACAAATGGCTGCTACTGAACTAAACCGTTTTGCTGTTGCTGAATGTTTTATAGTCACAGTCAAGACCCATGCTATAGATTAAGAAGATGTAGATTATATATGCGGATTTATATCAGATTTTAGTCAACAAAGAACTTAAATGGAGGCGTTTCCATTAGGCTTTGATCAGTTACTGGAACCAATATACACCGAGGCTTTAAACACTTAAGATTTCAAAACCTCTAATAGTTTCATTTCATACCTGTCTTTCCTTAAGTGCTTTAAATGAGATACCAGAGAAGTGTTGTAGTGACTGGAGTTTTCTCTCAATGCTTGAAGTGTAAAGTGGTGCATCAGTCCCCTCGAACCCCCCTCCTTGTTGCTGTGCCCTCTTAAAGACGGCTGGCCTAAAGAAGCCTGCTACTGCTTTACTGTGTTCCCAAGAATGAAGACTTTGGCTGTCCAAAAATCGTTTAGTTTGTCATGGTGTGGAACATAAAGGTCTATTACGATCTAAAAATGTTGTAACACGTTATAATAATGTAGATAATATTATTATACCCTTAAAAAGCAAGTTGATTAAACATTTTTGTGTTTACGGTGTTAGTACTCGCTTGGCTCTTCTTTCATGTCGAGAACGGGCTTAATTTTCTTGTGTCACAGATTCAACCAGATGTCTGAAACATTCCGCAGAGACTTTGGTCCACATCAACGTGACATCATCACAAAGTGGCTGTTGATATGTCGGCTGCACATCCAAGATGCAAAACATCCGCACTGTGTTCCAGAGGTTCTCTGTAGGACTGAGATCTGGGACACTTGGGGCCATTGGAGTACAGGGAACTCACTTTAAAGGGGACATATGCTTGTCAGTTCGTCCTTTTTCACATTGTAATAATTCAGTTGGTGTGTATATAAAGTGGATCTGCAATGCTTTGGTCTGAATTCCTTGTTAATTTACCCCTACGTTCCCGCCTTTTACCCCTGTTGTGAGGTGCATCTGGGAGAAACTCGTTTCGGAGGATGGTGGAGGACTGTGTACTGAACAACTGATCATTATGACTTATCCACTTGTAGCTTTGGCATCCTTCAGCTTGGACAACAAAATCGCTCCAAGAAATAAAAATGGGGGATTGGCCAAATTGCTAAGCTGGAAGTCCATGACCTTGTTTAACAAATCGGCAGCAAATACTGTGATCTATTTATTTAAAAAAAAACGCAATAGAAAACTGAACTTGAAAAATATGACCTAAGAAGAATATAAAGCTATCTATGCAACACCTGGAGAGACTACATTACATTTTCTGCACTCTTAGAGGCTCAGAGTACACAACAAGATGTATTTAAGAGCTAAAAAAAAAGTAGATTTAGCATGCTATGTCCCCTTTAATGTTCAGAAAACCAGTTTGAGATGGTTTTAAACCTTGTGACACAAGTATCCTCCTGAAAATAGCCATCAGGAGACCGGATACTCTGTGGTCGCTAAGGGATGGACATGGTCAGTAATAATACTCAGATAGGCTGTGGTGTTTAAAGGTATATAGCCCCGTGATATGCTCATAGAAAAAGACCATAAACCGTTCGATCATGATAAAATAAGGTTATATACACCAAGCCTCCATCTTCATAGTGTTTTGATAGTCCTTTTTGAGCTGAAATAAATTTTGCTCTTGGGCGCGATTAACAAATATAAACAGACGTGGCGCCATCTAGCAACAGTATCGCAAACCTATCGTAATGCCGGTTTGCTTCATTACTAAATCACTTGTAAAGAATGCCGGACCGAGCCTGACCCTCTGCAATGCCTCACAGTAAAGTGTCAGCTCGGCGTGATCGAAGACCAACAGTTATTAATCAAATAAACTGATCTACAACAACTTTTAAGAACCTCATATCTTATCATTTACTCTCATCAATCAACTCTG
This sequence comes from Fundulus heteroclitus, assembly GCF_011125445.2. Taxonomy (NCBI): domain Eukaryota; kingdom Metazoa; phylum Chordata; class Actinopteri; order Cyprinodontiformes; family Fundulidae; genus Fundulus; species Fundulus heteroclitus. The sequence goes on from NC_046365.1 coordinate 12,101,774, forward strand.
CGGTCACATCTGAGCTTCGGCAGCTTTAGTATCCGCTTCAGTGAACACCAACGTTCATACTGTATTCCCAGCGACATTCCATTCTTCCCTCTAGGAATCTTTTTTTTTTTTTTGCGCTTTTTACCTCTGGATCTTGGACATTTCTTGATTGTTTTGCTGGGAGATGCTAAGAGCCGTTAGCCACTTCCTTGTTTTAACCCATGCGCAGTACGTAAATAAGCACAAAAGGCTTTATTTACTAACAAATTGAGCAAAAACAGCATAAAATAACAAAATAACAACTAATACGCCAGCAGGACATTTACAATCTTTCATAAAACGTTGTATGCAACCAGAGTGAGCTACTGATGTATACTTTCAAAAAACAGTCAAATAACGTGGCTATGCACCTTTAAATGATGGTTTTTGGGTACGAAGTGGCTCAAAGAAAACATTTCCTATACCATTCACCAACATCACCAGGTAGAAGCTTTGATAAACATAAAATTGATCCATGTTTTTTTATACCCATTTCTGATCCTAACATCTGAATGTTGCAGCTGAAATCAGGAGTTGTCAGACAACTCAAAGATTTTTTTACGATCGGTTATTGTCCAGTGTTGGTGAGCCTTTGCTCAGTGCAAACTTAAGCAAGTCTTCCTCACCTTGTCCAGGGCCTTCCATGCTGCCATGTGATTGGCTGAGTCACGTCATCAAGTCTTTGAACAGGTGTACCTAATAAGTGGCTGGCGAATGTATGTTTTTGTCTGAAAGTCGGGTGCAAGTATGGTAAAGACTCGCAATTTTCCCCAAGGTTAGGGTACGGGAAGACTCTCCTACTGAACCATGCCTAGTTTCCATCCACTCTTGATTGTGCAATCTGCGTGTTTGGCTGATGAATGTGAGTCAGGACATGGGAAAGGTTTGTTTCCTCCCTCAGTGCACTCTCTGAAGCTAATATGATTTCAGTAATGGACTTTAGTGCTACACATACACACACACACACACACACACACACACACACACACACACACACACAGAATTTGGACTCTCATTACAGGGTGGGGTTCTTAGGATCAGATACTTTGATGGATTGTAGTTTCAAAGAAGAAAAAGCATAATCATCTGTTTTGGTGAACACCTGGCTAGGCAGCAACTGGGGATACTGTAAGCGTGTTATTTGGTTATTTTAATTTCTTTTGTAGTGTCACGGCCGTGACAGTAGTCCCTACATCACAATATGAATTCCTTCTTCCCAAGGTGTTTTTTTTCACATGGTAACGTCTAGAGGAAAATCCTTTCTCAAGGCTGACTAGTTCAAATAAGTAACACTAAGTTAAAATGTTACAATAGTAAAAGACAAACTTGGTTTGAAGCTTGGAATGTCAACTCATGAAATAAAGTAGGTCACAAGCTGAATCTGCTGTGTAACCATAAGAATAACATGGGAGAAGTTCTCACTGCTTGAAAGGCAAAAAGCAATATGAAACATCTGCAAACTTGTAAAGTTGCTGTATTTGGAAAATGTGGGAATCTTAGCTTATTCATAAGCGTTAAGATCAAATTTATGTAATTGTTCTGTCTACACTGCACATATAACTCTGCACCTTAAACCTGCCCAGACCTTGCAGTTCACCCAAACCGTCGGGTCTGAAAACGTTGGGGGAGATGCAAAGATTCACCGCTTAGCTGGGAGAATCTACCATTATGTCAATTACAAGTTGTGTACTTTACATTTCACTTTGCCTCCAGTCATGTCTGTCATGTGGTGAGAAATGCTAAAACTGCATCACCCTGAACACACCATTCCCATGGTAAAGCATGGGGGTGGCAGCATAATGGCGAGGGAGTGCTTTAGTTTCAGTAAGGCTAGTGCTAAAGACTTAAAACTGGGATGGAGGCTCACCTACCTGCAGGAAAATTACCCTAGATAAACAGCCAGAGCAATTAATTTCACATGTAATTCTCTAGAGGTGCAAACCTGGCAGAGCCACGCCTTTAGGATCCTCCATGTGTAATTAAAGCCAGTGGTACTGTTTCTAGAGACATTTTTAAAATGTTCTTTAAACAAATGCTCAGCAAGGTCTTTCTGAATTTGCATTTACACAACTTGATAATGTTACACATGCTTCTTAGATTCCCTAAAGTATTTTTTTTATGGAAAGCTCTAATTATACTATTCTTCAGCCCCAGCCCTTTAGGTCTTGAAAGAATTGGGTGAGACATGGTTAGATGTGCGTTTTTCTTTGTTTTTTTTTTGCAGTTCAGACCAGCATGTGAAGGATACTAAAATAGATATTTCATTAAAGCATAATGTTGACAGGAAGTCTGCTGCAGCTATAGCAGCTCTAACATAGGTGAGACAAATAGTGAAGATGACAAAGGAACACGTGATACGAGGATCTTACTTGCAGGTCTAAAAATACTACCTGTCTCTAGTGTGGTATTCCTGGAGAAAAATAGCCTCTTTCTACCAAGGGGTCCTGTGTTACTGGGTTTTCTTTGGTTTCCCAGTTCTGTTGCTATCATTTTTATCGGCTCTGCTCTGTCTAAACCAACGTGTTATGATGCCTCTCTTCCTCTGGATGTGTGAATGTGACAACATACTCATTGAGGAATAACCACCCCCGCAGTCGCAGCTCATCTTGCGCTGCATTCCCTCCACTATTTCTGTCCGCCGTACCATTCATCTTTTCTCCACCAGAGCTGCAGCCACAGATGCGATACTTCACCCCAGATTTCTCCTTGTCGTCCCAGGCCATCATTCCTACCCATCTCTGGTTTCCCTGCGCTGTATCCGCTCCGACATATAGGGTCCCTGCGCGCCAGCGGGTCGGCTTACAGCGCGACCTTTGACATTTTCATCTCCCCCTTTTTTCCCGCCTCTCTGTCTGTAAAACCTTCCGCCTTTCTGTATCTGCCTGCCTATCTGTCTGCCCGTCTTTTTTTCCACTGGGAGTGGTGGGATGGGGCTGTGCAGGAAGGGAGTACTAATGGAGCCATGGCCTTCATTACATTACTTATGGACAACTACATCAATACACCCCCGCATCGGACTGCAGCTGTCTTCCTGTGCATGATGCCTAATAGAAATGTTGGGATATATTGGGTGCATCTTCAGATGCAGTTAGACAGAGCCCATCTCCAGCTGGTGTGCAGCGTCATGCATCGTATTAAACATCAGGTTAATGCAGCTTTTAGAGCACTTCCCTGGTCATAAAATGCTGACGTAGACACCTGCAAAGAACCACAGCTAGCCCCCTCCACTGCATCTGCACATGTTTACCAAGCGCATCATAATTGCTTCCTGTAATCTTTTGGTGCTGTTTTGTCTCTGTGCAAACACGATCCATGCATACATTTTCTGTTTGTTTGTTTTTGTTTTTTATTTCTACTCTTGAACTCTTTAGCAAATTTGTCCACCCAGATTGAAATCTGGTGACACGCGTACGGTGAAGTCGGTGCCAGGTGCAAGAATCCAGTTCAAGATGACTTGAGTCTTGTGAGAAGTTGCATTATGTAGCTGGGAGTAGCCATCAGAAGATGGGCACAATGTGGTCACAAAGGGATGACCTTAAGGTTGCGTGATATTCGGAAAGCATACGATATCCGATAATGTTGGTAAATTTTGCGATAAGGGTACGACTTGGAATGAATAAGCAAATGCTTAACTCTACAGTATTAATGTCTTTCTGTGTTGGGTTCATTGCAAGCTTACATAAAACGTAGCTTCCAAATGGCTTGCCACCACTTTGCCGTCTAAAATATTCTGATGCAACATCATCCAAACCACAACTTTATCATAAAGTATATTAGCAGAGCCTCAATGCTGTGGTGTTTTGCTGCTGTAGCCCATCTGCTTCAATGCTGGACTTGTGCATACACTGATATACCTTTGTTGTAACGAGCGGTTATTTCAGCTACTGTTGCCTTACTGTCACCTTCCCCCAGTCTGCTCATTGATTGACATCTAACATCAAAGAAGCGTTTATCAGTTACACACATTTGTCTTATTCAGATCCTTCTCTGTACCCCTGAGAGATGGTTGTTGGTGAAACGTCCTGCAGATAAGTAGTGTCTGAAATACTAACGGCAGCCAGTTGAATAGAAACATGCATGTCGCATTCAAAGCCGCCTAAATCTTCTTTTTCTTCTCCATTCTGAAGCAGATGGATCTTCATCAAGTCCTCCTCTCAGCATCTTCGTGCCTAAATGCAGGTCCTGCTATATGATTGGTTGATTCGCTGTTTGTGTTAACAAGTAATTGCAGAGGTGAAAGTAACAAGGTGGCTGGTGAGTGCATGCTGAAAGAAAACAGTATGCGTCTGTTTCATTATTAGTTTACAGAAATAGTTGCTGCTGTTGTTGAGTTATTATGCTACAGCAGAGAAAGCTAAAATAAAGAACCAACACGTTCTTGTAAATGAACATATTTGGCTTTGAACAGCATGCACTGATGCAATCCACATGCAACAGTCACATGATTTTCTTTCTTGCGTTTCATGTGTGTTTGCATTCCATGTAATGGTGATACGGCGGCAAAAAAGGGTCGGCATTTGTGTCCCAATTCCAGATCTACATACGGTGCGTCAGCAGATCTATGTTTGGATACAAACAGCATCCAGACGCTTCCTTTTGGTCGCTTTGGTATCTCTTAACTAGCTGGGCTGTCCCACTTTTTTACTGACACTCTGTCACTGGCTCACTTTAACGGCGGACAGAGCATCTTCTGATAAGATATAAAGTCCCTGACACATTAATTGGCAACCCAGGCAAAAATGTGTAGAACATTTAAACCTATTCATTCTTCTTACAGTGTAATAATTTCACACTGACAATAAAAATATACCTTTTAGCACATGCATCCAGTGGGGAAGGAAATAATTGTTTCTAAAGAAATCCCAGATGGCCTTCTTGCTGGTGTCCCAGCTGTTGATACTGTTTAACACCCTCTCTTTTTATTTTTTGTTCAACAACATTCAACAAGGTTGAATCATACAGAGAGAGCTATCTTTGGTCATTTCTATTCACCTGATCTCTCCAGATATGCCAGAGCTCTGTTATATTCTCCTCAGCTTCCCCCTCATAGTCTCATCTGACCAAAACACACTGTTTCAGTTAAATTCCAAGGAAGGCAAACTTCACAAGTAATTTTTTTACAGTGTGACAAATGGGTATTTTTCTTTCATCCCTCCAAAACAACTGCTCAACATGCAGATATCTTCTAACGGCTGCTATGGAGTCTTACGGCGAGCCCAACATCTCACCCTTTGCTGCTGTGCTCCAGCTGTGACAGTATTGACCTCCTTTACCCGCCTCACTGGGTGTAGTGACCGGATAAATATGGATCCTTGTCCATCATGGTGACCGGCGCCCAAAAAGGTCTTTGTTTAATGCTGTATTGACACGCCCGGGAAGCAGGAAGTTGTACATTATCAATTAGAAGTAAAATATATTTTTCGATCTCTTTGAAAAATATGTCGATAACTGTAATACTGGTGATTTTGTTAAAAACACACATTTTTTAACATGAGATGTGTACCCAGTAAATTAATCAAGTTTCTTGAAGGTTGTCGTTCTTAAAATGTTCAGTTTGAGTGTATGCTGCTGCAATGATACAGGTTAAAGAATCCTTATGGGGGAGGGGCAGAAACATGTCTGACAGTGTTTTGTTTGTGCTTTTTCAGGCATTCAGGCAAATATATAGGTCTAAAATGCATGTCAGAAAGAGAGAAACAAATAATTTAGAGGGCTTTAATGCTCAGCTCAGATGAGAGCAAGTAGTTTGCGAATTTCATTTGGCTAAAAATATTTTTCCATCATCAAAAGTCTGCACCGTCTCACAAAAAATCAGAAGCGACAACAATGACTATTATGAAGTGGTTTTATTGCTGAATACACCATCCACCCATCCATCCATCTACATTTAAAACAACAAATATACCGAACCGTGATTTACACCCCTAATACATATACATCTGTGTTTGTATATGCGTTAGGGGTTTAAATCACATAATTTTCAAAGCTCAATAGTTTGAAATCATGAAATTACCTTTATCTGTGCCCTCTGTCCTGCAGAGGACGGCTGTTACTGCATGGGGGCAGCGAGAGGCATTTAGAGGTTAATTATTCATCGTGCCCTTATGATGCTGCTTCCAGTTAGAAAAAAAATGAAGGGGGGAGAGAGAGAGAGAGAGAGAACTGGGCGTGGCTGGTGATCAATGCACTTCTCAGAAGCTGAGCTCAAAAACCTCCATGTAAATCTCTCACATCAGCTCCCTCCCATGTTCTCCCTGTCTGCCTCCTCCCTTTGGCATGAGCTTTGATTTGATTTATGAAAGCGAAGAGTTTCTTTTCCTGAATAACTTTGTAGGTTTTTGGAGATCCGGAGGCATAGATGCAGTGAACACATGGCAGCAGAACATCAGCCTGGTTTTTCAGATGATGATGTAACAGAGAACCTGGGAGACTGGCTGCGCAGTGTACCTGCTCTAGGATAGTTTTTTTTTATTCCCACACTCGTCTTGTTATACCTAATCATTTGGATTTCAGAACACTGCGATAGACTGGCGACCTTTCCAGGGTGTATGCCGCCTCTCGCCCATTGGAGATAGGCACCAGCACCCCTCGCGACCCCATGAGGGATAGACGTGTTAGAAAATGGATGGATGGAGAACAAACTCTTCAACATATGGAATTGGGAATAGCCTCTGCTAATTATATAAAAAAAAATGCCACAACCCTCTCTCTGATTCAGATACAGTTATATTCATCTCCTTTTTTATTTATTTTCTGTAGTCCTTTTCAGACTGACAGCATCACTCAGCAGTCCCGTTCTTACTTTGCAGTGCAGCAAATTTCACGTCGCACGCGTCATTCTTCATAATACATACGACTGGGAGAGAAAACAGCGTCTGCCTCAATACCCTTTGTGATGAGATGCTGGGGGAAAGCAGCCATACGGTCGTAATGCATGCTGCCAAAACAAACAAAAAAAATTAAAAAACAATTGTTTGTGCTGTCTGTTGAAAATTGAGGTTTTAAAATAACTTAGCCGCACATTGCCATGACTAACTTTCCTGCGATATTTACACATTCTAGTAGGGTGTATTCATATAAAATCAAAAACACAACTTGGTTATGCAGAATGAGTGTTTACTGATGGATTTCCACAGATTTCACAAGTAAATACCAAAAACATTTTCAAAAAGATATGCCCTAAGGACGTCGTCAGAGGGATTGTACCTTTACTAAATAACTACTTAAAATAAAATAAACATCTTTCTTGCTCTGGTTTCTGGCATCATCTGGAGTCTTAATGTCCGTAACGTTTGCACTGCCTGGTTTTCTCGAGTGTGGACCATTTTTCTGTTATACCACTGAACTGAAGGCCTCACTTTCATCTAATTACCAGGAATGGCAAGCTGACATCATGTCTTCCCTGGAGACATGCTGCACTTCAAAGAGTAAAAAAAAAAAAAGGGAACGCCATAAATTAGTATGAGAGGGAAATAATTCATGACTTCATGTACCTCAGCATCTGCATTTCAAGGTTATTTTCCTGCTTGTGTTTATATTTATGTACATTTCTAGCCATCCGTTAATGTAGCTATACTGTGTTGTCATGTATCAGTCGATCACCTGGTTGTTTAACATGGTTGGTGCAATGAACAACAAATGGAGGCTGCTTTGTTGCTGTTTCTTGACTAAATCAGATGTTTTTCAGCTGGGAGTGTGACTCTAGACATCGTAAGTGTCTTCTTGAATTTCTCCCCCCCTCCAGTCCACTTTCTCGCTGGGCATTATGTTACAGCACAAGGTTATATCCATCTCAGTTAAACTCCTCCCCAGCCATCCTACTGCATGTCTCAGTGTCCTTGCTGGCTCTGTTAGGGTGTGGTCTGGTCAGGATTCTTGATTGTGTGCTGTATACATTTGCTATTGAATTTGACTTGTATGATTTAGTTTATCGAGGAACCAGGAGAGAGAAGGAGGGAGAGAAGGCGTGTCGGATCCGCTCTATGGCTCTGACCTTTGCAAAGCAGTAAAATGGCGAGAAGATGACTTGACATAAGCCTATCCATCAGTCATTTTGCTCGTTTAGCCTTCCCATGATGCTGAGTTTGGAAGCAAGCAGGTTTTTTTTTCAACTCAATGGTGCCATAATATGAACTATAGGGTCAAATATGTGAATACGTCCAAAGTTTTCACCTGGGTTTCTTTTTCCAAGTGTTGCAGTGTTGTTGGATGATTTCTGTAGCCCACAACGTTTGGAATTTGCTGAAGTAAAGTCAGCAAATAGCTACTGAACAGTTTATCATCATCATCTTCCAAATAAAAAAGAACTGCAGTATATATTTTTTCCACATTACAATCACATGATCCTTTGCAGAAAAGGATACGTTTTTGTTTTTATGCCAAAACATAATATGGTTACAAGGTCAATTCATAAAGGTACAAACCGAAACATTCCATGTTTATATTTTACCTGTTAAACATTCTGAACTAAATTTATCACTACTTCTAATTTGTTGAGCAATTTTTATTAAATAAGGTAAAAGAACAGAATCGTGATGCTATACAATTAGCATATCAGCTACAGTGACATGAAAAGATACTCACCCCCATGCACATTTGTTTTGCTTTTTTGTCACGATTAAATGTTTCAGCTCATCAAACATTTTTTTTTTATTTCATTTTAAAGATAACCTAAGTTATTGCAAAGTATTTATGATGATTTTGTTTGTAAAAGAAAAGAAGCTCACCAAACTGCCCTGGGTCTTTGTGGTAAAAGTAATCCCACCCTTTGGTGAATCAGGCATTAGCTGTGACCCAGGTGTGATTACTGCCAGACCTGTAGAAACAGTAAATAACTTGGATAAAACCAGTCTGACAACATGAAGTAGGCTAAAGGGTCTCATGTCACACCCTAGGAAAGGCTTAGAAACCCAAAGCTTTGGGACTCCATTAAACCACAGTGACTGCCATTATGCACAGTTTGAACATATCTCCTTCCTGTTTCAACATGAATGTGAACCAGTGCAGAAAGAAAGGCCAATAATCACATGGGTGAGTTAGTTTGCGGTGGAAGAACTTGACTGTCCTGCAATGAGTGCAGGCATCAACCTGATAGAACGTCTTTAAGATGAATTGGCGTTGAGACAGGCAAGCCATGCCTTCTTGTCCAACATCATCGTCTGACCTCACAAATGAGCTTCTTGAAGAATGTTCAAAACTTCCCATAAAACACGCTTCTAAGACTTGTTGAAACCCTTCCCAGAAGAGTTAAAGCTGCAAACAGTGGGCCAACAGTATATGGAACATTAAAGATGAAGAATTTAATTTCTCTCCGGTCAGGGTGTGTGTAAGTGGGAAGGAGCGATGTTACTTTTAGTATGATTTGTTTTTTAAATCGGTGATTATATTGACTTCAGTGAAAAGCCTCTATTTCTCCTTTTTAAATGTTCCCATCTTGGCTCCTGTTGCTGTAATGCTGCAAAAAGACCAGTTCTGCTCTCTTGGTAACCTAAATCTTTACAAAAAGCTAAAGTAGATGTTATGAATTGATGTTTTAGTCACATCCCTTTGTGCGGGTTGTGATGATTGTCTCAGCAGAGAACTCACATTCCCCCAAAAGAGTTAAAAAATATTGTGTTGGTTACAGTCTGTTTTTTTTTATGATTAGCAAACATAAGTACTTGCAGGTGTAACACAAATTTAAATTAAATGAATTCACAAAAAAACAAAGAAGAAAATATTACATTGCTCAGGGCGGAGCTGTTTGCACATGGCTGGAAATTATAGTCATGCAAAATATATAAGCTCTAAGGAGTCCAAATGACTTGTTTCAAAAAGAAAGATCATCCATCCTTTTGAATTTTCAATGCATTACGTGTGGCTCAGTCCTGCTTCCAAAGAAAACCTCTCTTGTCAGTACTGCCACTCCATTAGCAGGCAGACAAATAAACAGCTGCTCCCAAAACACGTTCACCTCGGCGAAAGCAAAGATAAACAAGGTCTCATAGCAGCAAACAGAAGAAATGAAACAGTTTTTAAAACTTTTTTTTCTGCTGCTTTATTTTGCATAGAACTATATTTTTGGAATCTCTCAGGTTATGTTTTGTTGTTGTAGTTCTCGTAATTGGTAAATTACCAAATGCAATGTGCTTGTTTATGCACAATCAATAAAAATGGGCAGATTTATTCAACTGGCAACAAGCTACAACTTTAAACCAGTAACCTATCAGTTGAGATATAAAATCCAAATATCTTTTTTTTTTTTTTGGTAAATAACGTTCATCCGTGGGTGTGATGAAGCCCTTGTCTGCACTCTTGGCTGCATGAATTTAGAGTTTGAAACACTTGCAAAAGGTTTGGATTGCACATGCTGGTCTTTGCGTTTCTCATTTCTGTCTATCAGTCGAGCCTAATGGAGCAAAATAAAAGCCTCTGGATCCATAAATTGGACAGCAGAGCATTAACTCGCTTCACTAAACCAAGAGAAACAGAAGCTCATCTTAGTTTCCCCTTAGAATCTCCTGTCAGTGTAATCTGAATCCCAAATGGACAAAAACACATGCACATAAAAAGGAACATACGCTGCTGTTTTCCTATTATGTTATGGAGTTTGTGATTAATGTTTCGAATTTTTATATTGTTTTAAAGTTCAATCGTGAAATTAATTGGCCAAAGCAAAGGTTTAATTTGAACACAAAGCAGAAAGGTTTAGGAATCATTTAATATTCTGATTAATGGATTGTGATCAGGATATGAAGGACTTTTGGTGCTGATTTGGCTCACTGGCTGTCCTGAACATGACAAGATTAATGCGCATTAACATACCATTAAGTACAGAAAAATCTGAGTGTCATGGTTTAGGTTTTGTTCTGGTTTCTTTTCTTGTCATTTTTGTGCAGTTCACTCGGCTCACCCTCCTGCAGCAATTAGTCACACCTTGTTTGGACACTAATTAGCCTTCATTCTCGTCACCTGTCAGACTCCCCTTATAAACTCACCTCGGTTGTTTCCTCGTCGCTGGCTCGTAGTGTTTGTTCCTGACCATCATGCCTGTCTGCTCCAGTTTCCCCGCATTGGTTCCAGTCTCGTCAGGTTTTGGTTTTGTTTGGCTGCGCTGCTAAGTTTTGATGTCTTCGTCCTGGTCTCGTTCCTTGTTCTGCAGCAGCCCAGCTCCGTTTTGCCTTGGACTTATGGCTCATGTTTTTGGACTCTGTACCTGCCAGCCAGCTCTTGCATCCTTCACCTCCGACTGGTAAACTCTGGTTGCTCATGTCACCACCATCCACCTGCAATAAACTGTCTTAACGAACTTCTCTGTGTGTGCGTGCTGTGTCCGAGTTCATCCACAACAAAATCATGACAGTACGAGCCAGCCAACAGATGAACTCGAGCACACACAGAGTCATGATGCAAGAGCTGGCAGGATCTGTTCCGGGAAGGATATGCTCCGCCTCGATCTGGGATCTCCGTGGGTGCCATCCGCCGCTGGAGATGCTCCGCTTCAACCCGGGATCTCCGTGGGTGCCATCCGCCGCTGGAGATGCTCCGCCTCGACCTGGGATCTCCGTGGGTGCCATCCACCGCTGGAGATGCTCCGCCTCGACCCGGGAGCTCCAAGGAAATCTTCGTCTCGCCGGACTCAGTTCTGCGGCTTCCACCTCTGGTTCGTCTCGCCTGGGTCGCCGTGTTGCGACGCCTCGCTTCTGTCTCGTCTCGCCTGGGTCGCTGAGTTGCGACGCCACGCTCTGGTTCGTCTCGCCTGGGTCGCTGAGTTGCGACGCCACGCTCCTGTCTCGTCTCGCCTGGGTCGCTGAGTTGCGACGCCACGCTCCTGTCTCGTCTCGCCTGGGTCGCCGAGTTACGACGCCACGCTTCTGGTTCGTCTGCCGGGGTCGCATCCGCGACGCCCCGCCTCTGACTCTGTTTTCCTGGTTCGTCTTCCCCGCTGCTCAGCATTAAGGACGGCGCTCCTCGTCGTCGCTGCCCAGCGCTAACTGTTGCCGCTGCCCAGTATGCTAAAGACTTAGCTGCCCAGCGCTTTTGGTTCTGCTTTGGTTTCTAGTTTTTGCTTTGTTTTGGTTCCAGTTTTAGTATTTGTTTCGACTTTGTTTTCCAATTTAGCTTAACTTGTAGTTTTGTCTCAGTTCTATAGTGCTTAGTTCTCGTGTTTGTTTGGTATGTTTTTACTTTATTCTGTCTGATTTCTTTTTTTTCTTGTGCTCCATAGGTTCCTGCGCTATTCGGGTTCCTGCGCTATTCGGGTTCCTGCGCTATTCGGGTTCCTGCGCTATTCGGGTCCCGGCGCTCATTAAAGGTCCCGGCGCTCATTAAAGGTCCCGGCGCTCATTAAGAGGTCCCGGCGCTCATTAAAGGTTCCTGAGCTCTCTAGTTAAAAGTAATGTTATTTTGTCTTAGTGCCAGCGTTCATTATTCTGTCTTTGTTTTGAGTTATTTTTTGATCCTTGTGTTTTGGGTTACTTAACATTCCTGAGTTTTAGTGTATTTCTGTGCTTCTTAGATTTCTTATTGTTCCTGTCTTAGTTTTTGTCTTGTGTCTAGTCTCTGCGCCGTCTGGGTTCCTGCGCCATCTGGGTTCCTGCGTTGGATGGGTTCCAGCGCTCTTAAAGGTCCCTGCGCTTATTTAGGTCCCTGCGCTTGTTAGGTTCTCTGTTCGTTCTGGTCTCCCCTAGTTTCCCTGTTCTAGTTCCCCGGTGTCTCTGTTCTGTTCTCCTAGCCCTCTAAGTTCTTGTGTTTAGGCGCCGCCAGAGCCCTCCGGCGTTCCAAGTCACCGGCTGAGCCCTCTGGCGCGCCCAGCCTGTCGTTGCCTAGTGCATGCAAGTCGCCGCCAGAGCCCTCCGGCGCTCCCATGTCGCCGGCTGAGCCCTCTGGTGCGCCAACCTGTCGCTGCCCAGCGCACGCAGGTCGCCGCCAGAGCCCTCCGGTGGTTATAAGTCGCTGTCTGTGCCCTCTGGTGCGCCCAGCCTGTCGTTGTCTAGTGCATGCAAGTCGCCGCCAGAGCCCTCCGGCGCTCCCATGTCGCCGGCTGAGCCCTCTGGTGCGCCAACCTGTCGCTGCCCAGCGCACGCAGGTCGCCGCCAGAGCCCTCCGGTGGTTATAAGTCGCTGTCTGTGCCCTCTGGTGCGCCAACCTGTCGCTGCCCTGCGCACGCAGGTCGCCGCCAGAGCCCTCCGGTGGTTATAAGTCGCTGTCTGTGCCCTCTGGCGCGCCTGACCTGTTGCTGCCTAGCTCACCCTCTAGTTCCTGGTATTTTGGTTTTCTAGCGTGTTAGGACGCCCTTCGTTCCTGTTTCCCTAGTGTTTAGATTTCTAGCGTTTAGATTTAGTGTTCCCGACGTGCTTAGACGCGCTCTGTTCTCGATTCCCCGGCGTGTTAGGACGCCCTCTGTTTTCGGTTCTCCGGCGTGTTAGGACGCCCTCTGTTTTCGGTTCTCCGGCGTGTTAGGACGCCCTCTGTTTTCGGTTCTCCGGCGTGTTAGGACGCCCTCTGTTTTCGGTTCTCCGGCGTGTTAGGACGCCCTCTGTTTTCGGTTCCCCGGCGTGTTAGGACGCCCTCTGTTTTCGGTTCCCCGGCGTGTTAGGACGCCCTCTGTTTTCGGTTCCCCGGCGTGTTAGGACGCCCTCTGTTTTCGGTTCCCCGGCGTGTTAGGACGCCCTTTGTTCTCGGTTCCCCGGCGTGTTAGGACGCCCTTTGTTCTCGGTTCCCCGGCATGTTTAGGCGCCCTCTGTTCTTGTTCCCTGGTTTGTTAAGATGCCCCTTGGTTCCCTGTTGTCCTCTAGCCTTAGGTCCCTCGTGTTCCCTAGCCTTAGGTCCTCCGTGTTCTTGACTTTTTGGTTCCCTATATCCTGTGGTCCTTTGGTTCTCTGTGTTCGCTGGCCCTTTGTTCCCTCAGTTTTCAGTTTTGACTCTTGCCCGCCATCCTGGGACCCCCTCCACCCACCCAGGGTAAGATGTTCTAGGCCGTCCGGTGTCCGGCCTTGAGGGGGGGGGTAGTGTCATGGTTTAGGTTTTGTTCTGGTTTCTTTTCTTGTCATTTTTGTGCAGTTCACTCGGCTCACCCTCCTGCAGCAATTAGTCACACCTTGTTTGGACACTAATTAGCCTTCATTCTCGTCACCTGTCAGACTCCCCTTATAAACTCACCTCGGTTGTTTCCTCGTCGCTGGCTCGTAGTGTTTGTTCCTGACCATCATGCCTGTCTGCTCCAGTTTCCCCGCATTGGTTCCAGTCTCGTCAGGTTTTGGTTTTGTTTGGCTGCGCTGCTAAGTTTTGATGTCTTCGTCCTGGTCTCGTTCCTTGTTCTGCAGCAGCCCAGCTCCGTTTTGCCTTGGACTTATGGCTCATGTTTTTGGACTCTGTACCTGCCAGCCAGCTCTTGCATCCTTCACCTCCGACTGGTAAACTCTGGTTGCTCATGTCACCACCATCCACCTGCAATAAACTGTCTTAACGAACTTCTCTGTGTGTGCGTGCTGTGTCCGAGTTCATCCACAACAAAATCATGACACTGAGAGTGCATCGAACATTTTTATATCCTTTGTTTACAACTGCAAACTTTAGTGTATTTTAGTGTGACTTTAAGTGATAGACCGTCGTAAAGTATTGCATAAGTGTAAACTGGTAAAGGGGTACAGTTTTCTACAATTAAAATCTTAAAATTGTTCTGTTCATTTGTGTTAATCAACCTTCACTATGATAACCCCTAAATAATGTCCTGTATAATCAAGTGCCTTCAGAACTTAGTTAATTAGCAAACAGAATGAGCATTTGTATAATTTAATCTCACTATGAATCCAGCTGTTCTCTTCAGGCCTTCAGGGTTTTGTTAGAGAACATTAGTGAACAAACAGCCCTTATGAAGACCTTGAAAAACAACAGACAGGCCAGGGAGAAGGTTGTGGAGAAGTTTTAAAGGTTATAAAACCATATCCCAGCATTTAACCATCTCACTGAGCATTTTTCAGTGTATTTTCTGAAAACGGAAAGACTATAGCAAACTGGAAAGGTAACTGCCCACCTAAACTGAGAGGGACTCATATTGACTCTTGAAGAACTGCAGAGATCCACTGCTCAATTGGGTTCATCTATTGGCACCCTACCAATTTGGCCATTATGGAAAAGTGAAAACAAGACAACTATTGTTTAAGAAAGCCATTGCAAATTCCTTTTTAAAGTTTACTGTAACATCCGTAGGGTACCTAGCAAAGAATTCCCTGCTCAGAGGAAACAAGATTTTTAAGTTTTGGCCTACATGCTCTATGCTCCTCGATGTGTGGAGGGAAAGTAACACTACACATCACCCTGCACACACCATGTCCACGGTGGGCACATAGGTGGCGTATCATGCTATACGATTTTTTTTTTTAGGCAAGAACAGAAAAGTTGATGAAAATGGATGGAGCTGAATACAGGTTTGTCCTTAAAAGTAAAAAGACAAAAAGTTCTGTCCCAGCTGGGTTTTTTTTTTTTCACCAGACAACAATTATAAATGATCAGCAAAAGATAAAATTAACACAAAGCTAAACTTTTGTAGAGTTTGGCCGATAAGTGTGTCAAAACCAACTTTTTTACATTTTGAGCTGGATGCTAAAAACCTTCATTCCTTATCATGAATGGAAAAGGACATTTTCAGTGGACCAACTTACTTTCCTATTACTGAGACATGTAAGGAGGGGTATGAGTGATTTTATTAACATCCACAAAAACATTTACATTTTTTGATCTGCTTATTTATTTCGTTTGAACCATGAAAAAAAAACACTGTGTTGGCAAATTTTTTTTGGAAAACGTGAATACACACAACCCCATCAGTTTCTGTCACATCTAATGCCAAAGCAGCTCTACTCCCCTTCCAATGTCGAGTCCTTTTTTTTTGCTTTTTACTCAAATGCCTCACAAATCCATATTAAGCAGAAAAACACACTGCAAGCGTACTTGCATGTATAAATGATCAGTGCCGAATAGGCAAAGGACAGTCGCATTTTGAGAAGAAAAGCAGTACTGTGCACTTAGCTGGCTAACGTCTATGTTGAATTCAATTCCAATCGCATTTTTCTGTCTAGTTATAACTACCCAAAGACAAGAATCATTCTGATCTTATTCCTGTCAGATTTGCAGTAAGTAGAGTTTAGGCGCTTTCTGTAAATACCTCTACTCTCCTGAGTGACTCAGCTATTTTGTTTGTTTACATTAGCGTAATAATTAAAATCATAATAATATCTTTAATCATAAATATACCACATAAAATGAATTGTTTAACTAAATACCTGCAAATGTTAATTTCATCTCACATAGAAACTAAAGCACCACAAATGACAGCATACATCTGAGTCGCCATGTCACGGCTGCTCGTTCAGCTGCTCAGCTAGTTTGTATCCAAAAAAAAAAAAAATCCTTGCTGTATTCTTGCTGTAATTCGCCTCATTATTAATCATTAGCAGAAGACCACTATGCTGCTATAGCTGGCCTGTCTTCCTGCTGTTACATCGCTCCCGTTAGAAACCTTAGGCAAGTGTTTGGCTATTGCCATGTCATGTGATCGATGAATATTCTTCAAAACCAGTTTAACCAGTGTCAACATTTTATTCTTCGGTCAGATATACACAAAACATGAACAAATATGCGAAGCCGTGAGTTAGGGCCCACGGGTTGGGGCAGAGCTGCAATGGAATGGTTTTTAGAACAAACCATATTAATGTGTTAGGGTGGCCTATTCAAATTCAAGATGTAAATCAATCTGGCTTTCTGTGACAACACTTGAACATTTCTGATCACACATTTAAGTGCCTATTTTTTGTTATATTGCAACAAAAAATAGGCTAACGTTTCGCAAGTGCTCCTTGTAAAAATGAAATAAATCAGTAAAAAGTATATCATCTTGATTCTTAATGCAAGTGAAAGCACAACTAAATTGACAGAGTTTGTTTTGTTTACCAGGCCTATTCTCAATCTGCTAAGACGCCGTTACAGTGTTTAAGCAGACTTTTTCTTCCAACTAGGCAATTTTAGTAAGTAGAAGAATAACAGTATTTTTTAAGTCAGTATGTAAGTACAATTTGGGACAGGATTCAACAAGCTTTTACTGTATCATATCTGGTTTTGCTTGTGGCCGTTGGAATAATGTTCAAGTCCGCATGTTGCATTAGCCCCTCTCGCCAGCAGAGAGCGCTACAGGAAAAGTGTGCATTCACAAAAAGTCTGCATGATTGCAGTGTAACTCATCAGCGCACTAATATAAAAACATTTGCGGTATTAGATCGGGGTATGATTCAGCCATTCTGTCTAATGGCATGGTTGCGTGCAGGAAGACATTTTGCTGATGCTGATGTTGATATCCGAGTGTGCAAAAAACATCAGGCAGAATGTGTGAACAGAAAAAGGCGTGAGATCACCGTCCCTTGTGCTGTAACTTCAAACTGCTACTATCAGCTTCATTGATGAAGGGAAACCTGTGCAGTGTAGTTCACACCCATGCATGAGCTGTAATATTATGTTGTTGTTTTTACCTGGCACTCGTAAAGGTGCAAAGTAGGTGCTGTAAAAGACTGCAATAAGCCCCTTTTGGAATGCTGTGTCCTGTTTTTGCAGCTGGATTAATAAAAATAATAAATTCTCTTTATATCTTCTTTTTGTTTGCTTTTGAATAACAACGTTCTCTCTGAATTTTCTGCTTAAAATAAATGAAACTTATTATCTATGTAATACTTCGAAATGCCATCCCATTTATAGAAAGGGAAATTCCTGAGTTGTTGAAACGGGGAGGACAAAAGGATTAAGAACTGTATGTTAGTAATGACTGCGGTGCTACAGGGGAACGTCCTGCCCTCACCCTACCAGCGGTCACCCCCCCCCTCCTCCCCCCGCTTCTTCTCCTCATGTGTCCTTCTGTCCCTCTGAATGCAGACATCATCACAGCTGGAACTGCAGCAGAGAGCTGGTCATTTGCAGGCACATCTTTATTGACTGCAGTCTCATATTCACTAACATTCACATAAATGCTCAAATGTTCATGCCTGACACTCTCACACACATACAAACACACAACAGTGGATTTACAGCTACAGCTGTTCACACAGACTAAGATTTTCATGCACATCTGGTCAGGATCATTTTCCTGTGTGTGTGTGTGTGTGTGTGTGTGTGTGTGTGTGTGTGTGTGTGTGTGTGTGTGTGTGTGTGTGTGTGTGTGTGTGTGTGTGTGTGTGTGTGTGTGTGTGTGTGTGCGTGTGTGTGTGCTGCGGGATGTTATCAGTGTGCGGATAAATAGGTCTTTTTTTGCATCATTCACCAGCCCTTTCCAGTCCTCTTTCTCATGCTTGTGCTCTTGGGAATAGATCATTTTCATTTGGGATGCATCACTGGACTTGTTCTGTTCGGAATGCCTGGACCTGTAGATGAAGATTGAAAAGTTTTTTGTAGAAAAAAAAGTGATTGAAAAGGGCATAAAAACAAGAAGAATCAAAAATTTGTAAAGAACAAAAAAGATAATTTAATCCAGAATTACTTAGATTTTTTTGTCCAACCAGAGTGAGGTTTTTATTGAGTAGAGCACCTTTTTAACTGTAGTTTCTTAGGAATTTTAATAAGGCTTGACTGTTAACAAGGAGAAACTTTAGTCAAAGAAGTTTCTCGTAGCAAAACCCTTCTTTATTTGTGACAAAAAGAGGTTGTGAGGGGAAGTCATGGCGCATGCTGCTGCCCATCTGAAGAAGGCTCGTGAGCTTGAGCAACATCCAGAATACAGAGCTCTACAGAAAGCCAGGGAGAGGAGGAGAAGGAGGCGGGAAAAGGCTAAGCGTCAGGTAAAATCTCTTAAAATCTTTTTATTTTTCATTGTTGTGTTCAGGTTTAGCCTGGCTGAAGATTTAACTTTCCCTTGTCCTTCAGGGCAGGATACGTAGTAGATGAGCTGTAGCCCTTGGACAATATGCCTAAATCCTGTTTATGCAACAGAGTATTGAAACCAGACATGGGTCAGTATAGGGTTTTAATGGTAAGATAATCATTAGTAAAAATACCAGGGCTTCATGGTATCATTGCAGAGATTTAAAATAAGAATACATAAAACCCATCCATTTTATTTAACGCATAAGTACTAATGAATCATTCTTCTGATTATGTAATACATGTAATAGTGGTAGGAAAACAAGGAACCCTTGTAATGAGGCATCATATCATCGTCTCATGTAGAGGTGGACCGATACATCAGCAGACCGATAATTGTGTTTTTTTCCCCTGCATCGGCAGCAGCCAATATGTGTATCTGATCCATTATCTAAAAACCCACGTCTGATCTCCAGCTTGCAAGCTGTCAGCACTGTGTGTGTGTTTGTTCCCATGTATATTATGAATGCATATGAAAACAATTACCAATCACTATGCGTATAGCATCCAGGGTTTCCCTCATCAGATCTGTACCTGTAAACAATTGTGTCTCTTAGGTTCAAAGACCGTTTTTCTGTCTAATGCGCTAGCTGTTATTAGCTCGACGTGCACCACTGTGCCTCTCCTTCAAACTGCATGACGTAATGCTCCTCCTCGCCCCCAAATCTAACTTTACAGAAAATAATGTCCATACACGGCAGCGGTGGTCAGTGTTTTTTCTCCTCATTCTCCCCAATGAACTAAAGAAGCTCGTTTCTCGCTGTGATACATTCATCAAGTGCGATTAAAGTACTGCGGTAAGATGGTGTACCTTTCAAACTGTGGTCTGAAGATGATAGTTAATATTAGCTGGTTTAAATACAGGTTTTGATATTTGGGTGACATTAGTTATCTTTATGTCAGTTTTATCATGTAAATGGAGGATGAAAAAGCAATATGGGCTTCAAGAATCTGCTCCAAAAATCAGCAGCACATATTGCGTATCAGTCGTACTGATGTCAAAATAATTAGTATCAGTATCGGCCTAAAAAAACCCTGCATCGGCTGATCTCTACTCTCGTGTTTGTCTGATCTGAGAAACATGCTGAGCAGGGCAGCACAATTCAGTATTCAGTCACAATCATCAGTGATCACTATCTTGCAATCGTAAAGGACTGCTTGGTTGCAGTGTTTGGTGGGACGTTATATTTTTGCTGTAGGTGTCCTGATTCATAGTTGAATGGACTAACAACCCTTAATGCCAACACCCAGTGGATATCTTTAGTGGCTTCAATACCAAAGCTTACAGAGAATGGTGGGGACATTGTTTTATGGTAAAGAAAGGAAATGTGTGTTAATCATAATCAACACAGTTTTTGCATTTAGACAGTGTGCATTAAGGTTTCAACACAGGACTCAACCCAGGGAAAATACCCCGCAGGAGAAGGACTGTGTGTTGTCACCTATAATCCTGGTTCTCGGTTGAATCTTCATGTAATGTTGAGTTCTTCATCATTTTCAGCGTTGTGGAAGTATTTTCTTTCTATCTGTCTGTCCGTCCGTCTTCCGATCTGTACCTGTAAACAATTGTGTCTACTCCTACTGAAGTCCGAAGATGTTGCAATGTCACAGCTAATGAGGCATGTTACATGAACAGGAACTCAATGTAGAGGCTAACTCACCCTCAGATAAATCATCAGGGTTCTTTAGATGACAACTAGTTCTCAATCAGCGTGATCATTAGTTCTGTAGATAGTCTGGAAAACCCATGAATGTGGAAGATCTGATAAGACTTGAGAGAGTTATTTCTCAGGTTGATAATTTACATATAAGTGAACTTATTGTGAAAGTTTTAACTAAATGTTCAAAATTAAATAAATAACTCTCTTTGGGTCACAAACTCATGTCTGTCCTGCACCATACTCGGTGTATGTAGGGAATACCACAGGCCATACAATCCACATTCTGATTCTAACCCCAGCTGTCACACCATCCCCCAGATCCCATACCCTCCCCCCCACCCCACCCCGGCCCCACTCTCAAACGGCAAGGGGCTGGGGACGAGGTAGAATTGATGATCCGAAATGATAAAAATAGCAAAAGCAGGAGAGCCTGTGATGGTTAAATGTTTATGAGTGCAGTTGTTAACCTGCAAGGCCAGAGAAGCAGAGGAACACCAGGAAGGACAAGGCCTCAGATGCTTGCAGGACAGAGCCAAGCAGTGGAATAAGATGTTTGTCACTTTAAAAAGATTAAAGTAAGTCATTGCTGTGAAGAAAGAATGATTTAACTTTTTTTTGAAAGTTTGGACCAAGAAGTTGATGTTGATGGATTAATGTCGGAAAGCAGAATGAAAAGGATTCTACTAAAGGATGTATAGTGAGCAACTTCCAACGCTGGACTTTAACAGACTGTTCTGCAGCACATGGTGTTGAATTTGGTGAGAAAAGTCCTCATGTATAGTTGAGCAGCTTGATCGTAATGATGGGTAATTCAGCATCATGTAAAGCCTGTGGATCAGACAAAACTCTGAAGGGTGATGGGAGTGACAGTGACTCAAACCAACAAGCTGATTACTACAAGTCTGCTGACTCTCAACCTGAAGAAGTTGAATTCCAGGTAAGAGAAGGAAAAGTCAGACTTCTGCTTCTTTAGTGTCTTTTGTTTCGTGTGTTCTACACTGACAAAGAGTTCTGCCTATTTCTGTCTTACCGCCAGTGGTGTGTTTGGCTATGTGTGATGACCTCGGATGTTTGACATGTGACCTCACTCAGGGGTGTGGCCTCATCTCTCTAGTACACTGAGGTGCTCATACTGTATCTTAAGCACACCTACTAAGCATCAAGTAGACCCTATGGGCACCAGATCATCCCATATTACCATATAACGTCAAAAAGATTCCTGGATCAATGTGTGCTCCTGTGCTTTTTTTTGTGTCTCTGCTCTGTCTTCTCTAACCCTCAGTCAGTCGAGGCAGATGACCGTTCATACTGAGCCTGGTTCTGATGGAGGTTTTCCCTCCCTGTTAAAGGGGAGTTTTCCTCTTGATTGTCACTTCATGCTTGCTCAGTATGAGGGATTGCTGCAAAGCCATGGACAATGCAGACGACTCTCCCTGTGGCTCTACGCACTTTCAGGAGGAGTGAATGCTGCTTGTCAAGACTTGAAGCAATCTACTGGGTTCACTTAGATAGGAAACTTTTTGACCAATCTGTATAATCCGATTGAATTTGACTTTGGAAAGTGACTTGAGATGATATGTAACATGAATTGGTGCTATATAAATAAAATTGAATTGAAAAATTATCTAACAACTGAAACGAGGAGGTCAAACTTTTTTTTTTCTCTAAAATCAACTCAAGCAGTGTTCCTAACTGGAAATGATACGCTTGAGTAAGAGCCAGAAATGGTAATCACCCGCTTGCCTTGCAAGAATATTCATACGACTTGGGATGTTTCCATCCCGTTACAACCATAACATTCTACCATGCTTTAGTTTCCAGTTCGCATCAAGCAATGTAGGGACTCTGGTGGGGTAAAACTTGACCTTTTGGGCCTAAGGACGAGGTGGAAAATTAATGAGGGGGAAAATGACCTAAACACCCAATTCCCAGTGTGAGATCATGGGCTGAGCTTCTGGTAGGTCGCCAGACATGCATGTACGGCCATGTGTTCAAGGAAACATATTGATATGGTACAATGGTCCAGTCAAAAGCCATTTTGCAAAGAATAGTTAAAAAAAATCAGTCTCTAGATGTACAAAGCTGGTTAAGACAGACCCCAAACATTTGCAGCTGTAATTGTCACAAAAGGTGGCTTTGCAATGTATTGACTCAAGGTGCTTCAATACAAGTATTTACTTTCAGATTTGTATCTTTAAGAAAATGTTATTCTTTTTGCATCCACTTCACAAATGGTACTGTTTATTGTGATGATACATAAAAAAAACCTCAATATCGTACATTAAAGTCTATGATTGTGGCATGACAAAGTGGGAAAAGTTCACGACTTTTTCAAGAAGCTGGAAGTAATGTATATTTCAGTTAGTGCTTCTTTCTGCTAAATGGAAAGTTAAGCTACTGATCTTTAGGTTTTTCAGAGTTTTAAACTTTGAAGAGGAACATAAATGTCCATGTGATAGATGCGTGGTCTGTGTTTGTGTTTTGCTGCTTGGAGCAGATGTCTCATGGTTAAATTTAGAATGGCCTACTCAGACTTATCTTACAGCCATCTGACTTCTGCAAAATTGCACAGCAAGTCCTTATTTAAATCAATGTTGAATTGCAGGTGGATGTAAATGAAACAATAGAAATCATCACCACGAAATAAAACACATTCTTCAAATAAAGACAGCTGCATATTCTATCAAATCACAATCATTATTGTAATACCAGTGTATATAAAACTGCTATTGCAAAGGATTGCATGGATCTGTTACCTTGTAGGCTGTGATGCTAAAGGTCCCAAAAGCATGACAGTAACATTGTAAGCAGAACAGGGAAGAAAACATGGGCTAACCCTAGGCTAACAATGTTAGAAATACATTTTCCTAATATCATGCAGTCCTAAATAAAAGTCAACAATAAGAACAATACTGTTTATTTTACTGACAGACTATTGTTGTAGGTTTTTTTTTTTAGTTTAAACAATATGATAACATTCAAACACCAATTAAGAGTGCAATTTGTTTGTTAATTTTAAATGTTTTCTTATTTCTGTCTCCATCTCTGCAGTCCGACAGTAACACCAGTTTCCTTCGGGCTGCCCGAGCCGGGAACACTGACAAGGTCCTTGAATTCCTCAAAAACGGAGTAGACATCTGCACCTGCAACCAGGTAAGAAAGCCTAAAGAAATGTTACAGCTGTTTCGCAACACTGTGTTTCAGTTGCTTTGTATGGTGTGGATGGCCTATCTAACTAACACCTGTTGATGTGTATTACACACCTAGAAAGGATCATGTTGGTAGCACTTCACCATGTTTTCATTGGCTGTAAATGGAAAACCATCATATTGAACACAAAAACGGCTTAAAAACAACCGTCTGTTTGTGATTAATCTACATAAAACTGAAATAAAATATCTTTCCAATAATATTCTTATTAAATGGGTCTGTTAATAAAACATGTAATTAAATATGTTGGTTTTTTTAAGTATTTAAGAAATTTGTGCATCATTTGTCCGTAGAAGTGTTGGATGAATTGTTTTCTTGTACATAATGCACGTTGTGATCACTTTTAAACAGTTAAAACAGTTTAGATCGAGGCAACTTTTACATGCTCTGACACAAAAGATTTTAGAAGATAATCTGAGAAAACAAGACATTGCAGGCATTTAGTCTTGCCAAGTAAAAGTAACACCACACTGATACTGAAAGGTTGCTTTGGCAATCAAAGTTCTTTTTCAATAACATGTTAAATGTGTCCTCCTCATCTTTATCCCTGAAATGAAGGCAGAATGCTCTTAATTTTATTTTGGGGTATCGGAATAAAAAGTGGTGGAATACAAATCCATGCAATGTTTTGAAAACCTACATCATTGTGCTTTAAACTCCATAATTGTGCACTACTCTGTGCAGCTCTACTATGCAAAATTCCAATAAAACAAATTGAAGTAGTAACAGCACAAAGTTCCAGGGGTGTGAATGTTTTTGGAGGGCGCTATATATTTAATGAAGGCTTACGTTATAAAACCGTATCAAATGGTTTTGACATCTCAGAGCTCTGCTCAATCAGTCTTTCAAACCTACAAAGAGTATCGTACAACTGCAAACATACCAAGAGATGGCCTTTAATTTAAATTGACAGGCCTGGTCTAAGAGAGCATTATTCAGAGACACAGCCAAGAGGTTCATGGTAACTCTGAAGGAGCTGGAGGGATCTGAAGCTCAGGTGGGAGAATCTGTCATTCAGGGCAACTATTAGTCACGCACTTTCATCTGATTTGCAGTTTGCCACAAGCCAAGTAGGGGACACTGCAAACATTTGCCTCAGATGAAAATTTTATACGCACGTTTTCTATGCGTTGTGTTTCTGTGCCATAGAAAATCGACAGTGCAGAGCAATCTGAATTCACCAACCCCACAGTGAAACATTGTGCCGGCAGCATCATGCTGTGTGATTGCCAAAGGAACAGGGAAGCTATTTAGAGTTAATGAGAAGATGGATGAATCTAAATTCATGAAAATCCGGGTAGAAAACCTGTTAAGAGACTGTTAAAGACTACAGCCAGAGGTACAATACAGTGACTCAGATATTTTCTTTAAACTTTCCACATGCATTACTTAAGTTAGTTTAGTTTATTTCAAACATTATTGGACAATAAAAGTGTAAAAAAACATAAAAATAAGCTAACATGGATAAGCAATAGAGATTTCACACTATTCCAAAGGGTGTAGGAAGAAGTGTAAACTCAGAATGCTAAAGGATTTGCTATAATATTATACTTCAGCATATACAGTAACTGCCGACAAAATAGGTGCATTACAGTATGAAGTTTCAAGGCTGTTGTATTATTTTTCACAAATATATAATAATAATCATATGTATTGTCATTGCAGCATAAATTCCAATGAAATTTGTTCTCTGCATCTAACCCATCCCTTTGGTTGAGCAATCTGGGGTTAAGGGTCTTGCTCAGGGAGCCAGAGTGATAGTTTGTGGGAGTTGAATCCAGAACCTCAAGGACACAAGTGCAATGCTCTAACCACCAGGCCACCACTATATGTATATACATGCATAGAGTTCAATGCATACACAGCAAAACAGAACATTGGACACAGCCATACAACGTACAACAGAACAGATGCAAGCAGGTGACCTGTGAATAAGTCAGGCCCTCTCTAACTAAATACCATTTTAAATAGTTTTCTTTCTTTTTTTATATTGGTTAATTTCTGTATTTCTACACTGACATTATCCCACAGTTTCACTTTGCAGATAGAAACACAAAAAGTTGTCATGGTTGTTCCAGAAATGAGAATCTTTAGATTACATTTTCTTCTGAAATCATAGCCTCCCTCTCTGTCTGGAAGCATCTGCCTTTACATTTACAGGCAGCCGATTGTATCTTACTTTGTACATTATTTGTGCAGTTCTGTATTTGATCAGATCAACGAACATTAGGGCATTTGACTTGTAAAATAGCATATTTTTATCTTCCCGATAGCCAGCATTATTCTTATCGCTCTTTTTCTGTAGTTGCCTCAAACTTCCTTATATACCGATATGATGCGTTATGGGTGGAATATGGTAGTTTTCTATTGGTGATTTCTATTGGTCATTTATATTCCTCAAAAAACTAATTAAAGTTAGTGCTCAAAGGCCATGAACACTTTTGAAAGGGCCTTTAATGAGTAGAGCAGCAGATATATTATATTCTTCAGATATTAAACAGAATATTATCAAGTATTTGCATTTTACCAAAAAACTGCACCCGATATCTGTTAACTGACTGCTCCAATGAAACGCCGCAAATGCAGTAGAAAAACCAACTACTACTGTCTGCTCATAAAAGTTGCTAAAGCTGACTTTTGCACTGCCGCCTCATAATAACATGACAGAAACGACCTTCGTTAATACAAACCCAAACAAACATGGTGCCATTGTGCCCTATAACAAATCTAAAATTGCATCCCTCAACACACCCATTCCCCCCACCAATCCGGGCAGCAAATGAGGGGTCTGTGGCCCCCTGACAGCTGCTCCCCCCCCCTTCTGCCCACCCTTATACACATTCCTCTGAGCAGGGGGAGAGATCCAAGGGGGTCAAATACGTCCGTATGCGGCTCTGTCAACCCCTCTGTGTCATTGCGATTTGCAGCAGTCACAAGGCAACACCCGGAGATGTTGACTGGGCCTACGTGAGCATGTGTACTGTGTGTGGCGGTTCCTTCCTCATGTTCCATCCTCTTGTTGTGGTTGGCTTTTTATAATTCTGGCGTAAATCAGCGAGTGAATATTTATAAACTGGATTGTAATTGGGCGGTAGCTGTAAAGTACAGATGCCCACCCATCGCTCTACTGTTTGTTGCCATGGGCACCATGGTTTTGTTCTGAGTATCAGGACGGAAGGCTGACGACACACACAGACCCACCAACACAAGGCCCTGCAACACGAGAGTCATGCCTTTGAAAGTATTTCCTTGGGTCCGGTGACCAAATGTGAGACTCTGTCAGGTGACTAAAAATGTGACTGACATTTATCTCAGTGATCACCTTTTTATAGTATGAGGGTGTGTGTGTGTGTGTGTGTGTGTGTGTGTGTGTGTGTGTGTGTGTTTGTGTGTAAAGTTAAATAAACTTTTTTCTCTTAAACTGAGCTTTACGCTACGGCAGATAGTGGAAGGTATTCTCGGGTTGTATTATGCAGTCACTACAAGCTGTCAGTATTCTGATTGTGAAACCATATCCTTAAATTTCTCCTTTAATGACATGGTTTTGCAGTGTAAAAGCAAGTCAGCTCTTGTTTTCCTTTTTTTTTTTTTTTTTATAAAAAAAATCCTTGCAAGAAGCTACAAAAGATATCCGCCTACAGCAGCCGCTCATTATCAGAGATCCCTTGGCCACTTAACTTGCTGACACCAGGTTCTTTAACAAATCATTTAAGAAGAACAAGATCCATATAAAACGTATTGTCTTTTTAATACAAAACATTTATGGGGTGTGGCTGACCTGGGTTCAATCCATTACTGCATGTCTTCCCCCCTCTCTCAAACCCCCTTTCCTGTCAGCTTTATAAATTTTTAAGGAGGCAACTTTTGGCTGAAATTGCCTTTCAATTCAATCTCAGTACTTAACAATGGACTAAAATATCTTTAATCATGGTTAATGATTTTAAATCATTGTCACAATGATAATCTTTCTTTATTTCAAGTTTAAATCTGCCTATTAGACTTAGACTTAGACAAATTTTATCGTCATTTTGTTTGCACTGAGTGCGTACAGAACGAAATTTTATTTGCATACAGCTTGAGAATTTCAGTGAATTGCTGTGGATTTCAGAATAAAGTAACTTTGCAGGATAGTTTCAGGATAAAGTGCAGCAGATTTCACAGTACAGCAATTGAAATGTAAAAAATGCAGGACACATTTAATACAGAGTCCACGATAAATTGTTAGATTGATTTGACGACCTATTCCTGGACATGAATTGGATCTGTTTAAATTGTAATTATTTATCAATAAACATTGAGCTGTGTTTCCAAAATGGTGCTAGTTGTAACTTTGCATCAAAACCAAAGATATAAACGGTTGTAAATGCAGCCATATAACCAGATAATCTCTATTGCATTGTATAAAAAGACGCATTGCTTTTTTTTTGTATTGTCTGACACAGAATCCAACTACACGTTTCCTGTTCTTAAGTTAGTTAGAATTACCAAGATTATTTCTATTTTGCTGAATTCAAACATTTACTTACACTTATTTCATGCCTGATTTAAGTAAAACATTTCGGGTGCCCTTCCAGAAGCTTCTCGCAGTTTTGCTCCAGACAGAACGGAATCACCTGGGTCAGGTCTGCTGCTCTGTTCCAACATACCTGGTCAGTTCTGCCCTTTTGCAAGTAACCACTAGAAATTGTTACGGTCATCCTAACGGACGTAAAACAGAAAAACTTTAGTCTGACTGAGGAAAATATCTGGTTTCAGCTGCAGCTAAACATTATTACATTAATAAACAATATTACTGCAGTATGTAATGATATTTTGTAACCATTTGTGTTTTTAAATTATTTGTTTTGTTTGTTTTTTATTTAATATTGTGGTATTTTTTTTCTAAAGATAATCTTCCCATCAGATTTTTAGACCATCACGATATGATTTGTGCCGGAACCCGTTGAGTCTCTTGTCATGAATTCAGAATCATTAATTTCTATCAGTCCAGAACGTTTCACTGGATGCACTGGATGCACATTAAATCTATTTTCTAAATCTATTATCTTCACTAATGCTTGTTTGTTTCTATAGGGTAATGCAGTACATTACAAAGGAGAACGTTTTTCTTTGGCGTTGCGGTTTTTCTCAGTATATATGTTTTCTAGATACTACTTAGAAGCTGGACCCTCAGCAACGAGTTCATTAATATCCAGTCCTAGAAAGCAGCAACCAAGCCTGAGACCAGAGTCTGGTGCCAAAGGCAGGGGACCGGCCAAGTTAGTTAAAGGGAAGGAAAGGAGATTTATTTCCAGCCTGCCAAAGATACAGTGACCCTAGGATGCCTCTTACACTGCTTGAATGAATGTTGCAATGTTTTTTTTTTGAGGGGGTAAAATGATTGGCACTCCATAACAAAATATAACAAGAGTTGCTAGACAATTTGTGTGCAACAGAATCTGCCTGAATCAGCTGCATTTGCTTGAGCTCTTTTGTTCTACGTCCTCATGGTCAAATGACCGGACTTTCCCTCTAATCTACCCCAGCGTTAATCCCCGGTGAGTGATATTGCTCTTTAATCTGCATTTCCTCCATTCCCCACCAAAAATGTCATCCCCACGTGACACCCGGGTCCCTAAAGCAACCCCAATTAAGCGCGACCACTTATGTGTGATCATAACAAAGGTCAGCAGTCAGAAGGCGGATGAATATTAATCAGTGTTGGACGGAGTTCATCGGTTTCCATCCAAACTGTTGACGCTGGCTGTCCATTAGCTAAATGAAGCTTTCACTTAGAGCTCAGCGCAGAGGGGGGGAAGGGGGCTTTAGATCAATCTGTGTGACAGAGCGCACACATATGCGTGTCTGTAGGTGGGTTTGCTAATTTCTCCTTGAACATGCAAGGGTTTAAATGAGACTAAAACACTATGATAAGGTTGAGGTAATTTATTTATTTTCTTTTTTCGTAAACTGTGTCATTGTCTGCAATTTTACAAGCTACACAAAGACGAGGTGACCTTCTAGTTGTTTTCTCTCAGAATATAGGAACTAGAAAAATAAAGACAATATGAAATAAATAAACTCTTAGCTAGGACAGTTACAAATATGCTTGTTTTTTTATATTTAAGATCAGTCCAGTTTGAGCTTTTATTAAATCATTTTAAATAAACCCTTTTTTTGTCGTCGAAAGGTTAACATATGATAGTTGCCCCTAAAAAGGGCCAGTTTCTATGTTTGTGTGTTTCCCACATGCTCCCTATGACTGAGCGGAAACTTTACACCCCTGTTGGCTGTTTGGCATTTGGCAACCCGGGGAGCTAGTGCGAGACTTGTGTCAAAACATATCTGCCTACGTGTATTCGCATACTCCAAAGCCGTGAAAGAAGCAGGCCCTTAGCAACATAACGGCTCCTCTTCTACATCTGATCCACCAGGAGAGCCTCCAGAAGTGACTGGGAAGCACCTCCTCCTTCTGTAATCTATCGGACCAAGCCTGCAGTTGTGTGCATAGAGGGTTCAGGAGAACTGAAGGAAAATGAAACCCCATCGCATTTAAATCCAGATTGGGGTCCCAAATCATAAAGGAGATCAAAGGACCCTCCGGTCCAAAAGGATTATTGAGCCTGAGAAGACTGCTGATTTTAAGGAGCAGGGAATCTAAAGCGTGAAGAGTTGGCTTGAAATTCTGCCTCAGATTTAGAGACCCGCAAAGAGGATGGAAGAACAGGAGGATGAGGTGCATTCTTCTCTTGATTTGCCAGTCTCAGAGAAGACACGTTTATCTGGTGTTTAGTACAGAATTATTAGCCTTAAATTCTTCTCATAAGATATTTAATTTGCGTTCTTACCGTGCTCCTGTTATAACACTGTTTGATATAGATCTGAATAATGTTGAATGGAGCTCTTTGAATTAATTAAGAGATTTCATCTAATTAATACCTTGCCAGAGGACTAATCCTGAGTAAACATGTTTTAGACAATTGAATGTCTTGGTTCACTAGAGGATGAAAATGGAAAAGTACCTCTGCTGTTTTAATGTCAATTGTTAACTTTACAGGTTTGGAATTGATTTTGAGGGATACTAATTAACAGCCATGCACGCCATAATGCAGTTTTCCACTGCTGTGTGGAGTACACTTTAGTTTGCCTTATTTTGCAAAAACATTGTGTCAAATAATAGTTGTGTGTAAATTATGCTCTTTTTAATAATTATCTAATCTAAAACTCTACATTTGCAGCTACATTCTGCAGTTTTCCCCCCAAACAAGTTTGTGGAAATCTTCCCAAATGTTCTTAAATTTACTATTATATTAAACACAAACTAATTAGGGAGATTTTTTGAACCATCTTTCAGTTCTTCTATTAAGAATTATGTGGTTTACTACTTCTGCAGTAATCCCACTTCTGTTTTAATTATAAGATTTCCAAATGGCTCCAACATTTCAATCTTGCTCACTGTTTAAAAAGTCACATCAGAAATGTATTGTTTTTATTACTCTTACTTTATTTCACCAGGAAAGAACCACTGAGATTTAAATTTTCATTCACAAGGGTGAGCTGGACAAACATGCCCCTAAAGAAAACACTGTTTCCTTTTAAATAGTCTCTTCCAAATGTGCTTCATCTGACTTTGTTTGTAAACCTCTCGCTGAAATGAGATGTTTTCACTCAGTCACACCATCTACACAGAAGAGTGTTGTTGCTGCAAGCTTGTAGCCCTTAGATGTGACGCATTTGCTAACTGGAAAAATACAGCTAGCTGCAGACGAGCTGGTCAGGGTAAGTCAAGAAGAAACAGGCTCATTCCAGCCACCAGCCACATTGTGTGTATATATCTAATTTTAATGAGTAAAAGGCTTCTCTTCTGATGCTCAAATCAACATTTTATATGTTCTTGCTATCTGTACCCAACTTTGTACTTCAGACTTTGTAAGTTATTCCAGTGTTTTTTTCACAGTAACACGATGTTTCTCTATTTATACAAAATATTATATTTATACATTAATGTTTTACTGCAGAATGGTCTCAATGCCTTACACCTGGCGGCTAAGGAGGGACACAAAGATCTAGTAGAAGAGCTGCTGCAAAGAGGAGCCTCCGTTGACTCATCTACCAAGGTACACTCAAAAGTTAACATCATCTAAGGTTTTATATTGCTCTGTGTTCATTCTATAGATGTAAACATAGCACAGTTTGAGATTTAGCTGCAGTCACATATTCGAAATGCAAAAATGCAATGAGGGAAGGGAGTGTCCTCTCCTTTCTGCAGTTACTTTAAGTCCCCCGACTTCAAAAAGGTCAGGTGAGTCCATACTGGGATTATAGTTCGTATTTCACGTTCAGTGCAACAGAGCAAGGGGTATGAGTGTATCTGTGTAGTATGCTGCTTGGCAAGCTGTTCACTGTGAGAGACTGAAGAGCCAACATGGAATCTGTCACCACGCTGCTTGTGTCCTTGGCCTGGTGTGAATATGGCAGTGCGGAGTTGTTTGCAACTTTCGTGTCCTAATAAATGACTGAATGAATTGAGGTTTAGTTACAGAGGAAGATCAAAAGGATCACGTATTCAGAGTCTAAAATATCTGGCTTTTAACTTTTTAATATACCACGCATCATAATTCTGGTTTTAGACATCTGTGCCTCTAGCCTATATAAAAATCAGCTCTCTCACTCTGTCGTTCAGTTCCCTCCAGTTGGTGCTCAATTGCATCAACTGTGTCATGTTGATGCTTCCCTAAGCTAGTTATAGGGCTAGTCTAGTTCTAGTTTTAGTTGCTACATATATTGTAAGGAGGGACTTGACAATGACCGTACTATCGGTAAAATTAGTTATTCAGATTTTAGAAGTTTTACTTCTAAAATCTGAATATTGTATTAGAATAGTAATAGCATCACAATAACTTTTTGCGCATTTTTTTTTTTACTGTTATATGAAATAGGAGTGAATAATTTCATGAATATTAAATGGGTCCAGAAAAGTAAAAAGAAAAAGAAACTGTGTGCCAACCAAGGTTTCTTTTTCAATATAAATCCTATTAACCAAAATAATCAAGATTATTTTTTAATTATGATTATTTAAAATGATTAATCAGTAACAGTAATATGTAATAGTAATATCTTTATTGTCATTGAAACATACATTACAATGAAATTTGTTCTCTGCATTTAACCCATCCCCAGTGGGGAGCAGTGGGCTGCCACTGTAGGGCGCCCGGTAGCAGTCAGGGGTTGAGGGTCTTGCTCAGGGACCCAGAGTGCCGGCACTGGGGATCGAACCGGGTACTTGCATCCTTCTCAGAGCGCAAGCGCGCTGCTCTAACCACTCAGCCACCACTCCCCCTTAATCACTGAGTCCGGAAAAATATTAATTTATGGTTTCTGGAGAAGAGTGACCTGCCTTCTCTTCTCCTAAAATAACTGGAAAAGTATTCATTCAAATGTGTAATGTGTAAAAACTAGGCACAAATAAAACTAGCAAAAGGGATCAACTCTGCATGTCATGAGTCTATCATCATGCCTGTGTCTTTAAGATCAGAGTGTTTCCATTTTATTCACCAGGAGAACATAGAACACAGACTACTTTTTTTTTACTACTTTTGCAGCTTATGCCTTTTGTGCTTCAACTATTTTCTTCTTTGGAAATTTTGGTTGTTTCATACCAAGAATGAAGTCTACCGTGGGATGTTTGGGACCGACCATACATCAGTTCATATCCCCTGAAGTGATGCTGCTGTCGCCCTTTTTTCTCTTTCCGTCATCTTGTGTTGACTTTTCAGTACACAACCACCCTAAGCACATGGGCTCAGCCTGAAGGCAGTGGAAGTGTGTTAGTCAGGGGACGTTACGAAATAAAAACATAATTGCGAAGCGAGATATGCCAACAGTAATGATGTAAAATATATTTTTTTTATACATTATATTGTTTTGTGAAGCTTAAAACCTTAAAAATGCACTACATTTTATCAGGATTACCTGGTCTATATTAGCTATGTGACTCGCCGATGATGTTGCAGGTTTTGTTTTTTTACAGCAATAGATGTTTTGTACCAACTGGAGGTTTTACAGGACAGTCTTATTTTTGTAAATATGTATGAGTCTCAGCACATAAAGCTGCAGTTTTAAATAAACTCATGTTTCTTTTCTACCAACAAGGTTTTCAGGTGGAGCACATCACTGAAGCTCCTGGCTTATGCTAGCATTCAATCTGTTTTGATATAACTTGTTGATCAATTTGTTTATTATTATTTATTTTATTTATTAATTAATTATTTATTATTTATTTATTCAATTCAATTAAATGTTATTTATATAATGCCAATTCATAACACACGTCAAAAGACTTGGATGAGTCCTAATAAAATAAATTACAGTTTCTCAAACTATGCACTTGAAAATAAATAGAGTGTAATTATACAAAAGTAATAGTGACAGCTCAAATGTTTAGGTAGACATTTCTAAACAGAATTGTACATCTACTGAAAGACACTGGCACAATCTATTCTTTTTTTAAGCTGGGACTTTTATGGTCCCAACTTAATTTCTAATGGTGTGTGTTTCAGAGGTAGCAATTTCTCAATCGGTTGTGCGTTGGATTTTCTAACTACAGTTTTTAAAGCATTTATACAGGACGCAAACTTGCTGTCGGCTCCTAACTTTGCTTTCTCCTTTGCAGAAAGGAAACACTGCCCTCCATATTGCCTCACTGGCTGGACAAAAAGAAGTAGTCAGGCTGCTGGTGAACAGAGGGGCAGACGTCAATTCTCAGTCACAGGTGAGCGTTAATAATACAGCTTGAGCATTGTTAATGAACAACGGGGTGACATCGACAATGATTTCAGCTTGTTTCATAGGCGCCTGCGTGTATTGACCTGATAGTTTTGTCTCTGCAGAATGGATTCACTCCACTCTACATGGCGGCCCAGGAAAATCATTTGGAGGTGGTGCGGTACTTGCTGGAAAATGAAGGAAACCAAAGCATTGCGACAGAAGTGTGTTCAAGTTTAGAGATCATCTATATGTTTTCAGTTATTCTCATCGGTTATTTTTCTAAATTGATTACACCAACTTTTTCCTCCCCTTCCTGTGATTAATTGCTTTTGGCAGGATGGCTTTACCCCTCTTGCGATCGCCCTCCAACAGGGCCACAACTCGGTGGTCTCGCTGCTTTTGGAGCACGACACCAAGGGTAAGGTTCGCCTGCCTGCCCTGCACATAGCAGCCCGCAAAGATGACACCAAGTCTGCTGCCCTCCTGCTCCAGAATGACCACAACGCTGATGTCCAGTCAAAGGTGAGGGAGAGAAAACATGTCAATTTTGGTTGATAGAAGTCTTTTTGGTGATTGTGACAAATGACTATAATGACAAAACTAACTGGCAAAAGGAGGCAGGATGTAGCGAGCAGTGATATACAAAAAGGACGTCAGTCTAATTCTTCGGACCCCTTGTCTTGTTGAATATCTTGAGCTTGTGTTTTATATCACAGTCTGAAATCCGTTCTCTAACAATCCCACAACCTATTCCTCCTTTCTTTTTCTATGCCTCCTAACCAGATGATGGTCAATAGAACCACAGAGGTATACAGATTCGCCACCTCTTCATCTGATTTTGTTTTCGTCACTTCTGACCATCTCTTTCAGCTTTTTTTTCCACCTTAAATTCTTCGCTAAATTAATGGGAGCTTTTGGGACATCCAGAAATCCTGCACGTCACACTTATGTAGTGTTTATACAGATGCATGAGGGTCACATACCGCATGGCCGACAGAGAAACACTTTGTGCTGTTTTACTCCAAGAGAATGTTTATTGATTAAACTCCATGAGCTTACTTAACATTTAGTTGTTGTTGGTTTTTTTACCTTTTAAATGGTTTCATAATTCTTTATAAATCCACTTTTTACGTTACGTTTTTTATCAAACACGTAGTGATAGTGGTGGGGTTTTTTTTTCATTCTTCATGCCTCTTTTTATTAGGAAAACTGTTTTATAGCATGTGTAATTTTCAGCATGTTTTACTGCTTTTATTCTCTGAAACACTTTGTTTATCTTTAAGTTAACTCTGTTTTTTAATTAAATTGCACCATGTCTATCAGAATGGGAAGGTAAGGAGTTAAAGATACTTTAAGTGTGTTATATAGATAAATTGGAGCTTATCATTAGGATTCATTTGTCTGTCTCTGCAGTAACGCAAGTCGCTTTTTGCTGAGTTTTTATCCTCACTCGTTATGAGTCTTTTTAAACGTTTTAAACTGTTGGATTTTCTTTAACTGGCATGAATTGTTTATAAGGGTTTAGCATGTAGACAACGTTGCATGGGATGTTTTGGCATATGCTGATTTATTGTGCTTTTTTTAACGCCACTTTGTATTTTGACAGCATGCCTCTTTACCATTACGCCGCTTCAGCTGTTAGGGTTCTTCCCTTTTTTTTCTACCTCTGATATCTGGACTGACTCTGTTCTTCTCTGCGTTCTACCTGTCTGTTGTGAATAGAGCGGTTTCACTCCCCTGCACATCGCCGCTCACTATGGTAACGTGAACGTCTCCACTCTGCTGCTGAACAGAGGAGCTGCCGTTGACTTCACCGCCCGGGTAAACTCTCACTTCCTTCTCCTGAGCATTTGGTCACACTCTAGTTAAACTCTATAAGAGGACGTTTAGAGTAATCTAAAAACAGCAATCTGACTTTATGTATGTATGATTTATGTATAATAGGAGAGACCAGCAAGGCCTTTTTAGCCTGATTAGTATTTGCTTGTCGTTAATCACTGGGATAGTCAAATCACAGTCGTACAGGCAGCAAGCCGGGACATTTCCTTTGCAGAAACAGTCTATACTGTAGACGGATAGCAGCAGCATACTATAGGTTGCAATGCCGTTGAGGTATAGAAAGAGCAAGCCTGAGAACCACCGCTGCAGCCACAGAGGAGAGTTTAGGACAGCTTAGCAGAACACAAAAGTTTGGGACGCCACAGATAGTTCTGTCATACCTGTCTGAGTTGGGCCTGGTAGTAGATGATCCGTTGGTATGATAATCATGACTAGAAATACATGGCTGTGGTATTCACTCAGGTTAAAACCAAAATGCATTACTATATATGCATATAATAATTTCATAGCTGCCACTTTTACTGAAAGAGGTCATTAGAGACTACAGACAGAGGTCATTAGAGCTAATTCATAAATTATTGTTTTCAACTGAACTAAACAGACGCAAAGGTCAAACTGAACTCACGTCAACAGGAGACGTCAGCTGCTATAATAATAAAAAAGATAACCTGAATTTAACAGACGTCAACACATCCATATTCCGCTTTACTTTTAATATTAGCTGGCTAATATTGCATAGCTATGTGTTGCAGTAGCCATTGTGCAGCACGCTGCTTAAAAGACATGCTCCTTTTAGCTCCTGCACTATGACTGTCAGTGTTTTTAGTACCTGAAAATATTTCTAAATCTAGACAGTAAGAGGTTTAATAGTAACCTTTTAAAACTGTAACATACCTTACTACCTGCCTCCCACTCCCTACAGAATGCATACATAATAATGAGAGGTATTATTGACAATCTTATTATTGGTAACATATCTTTGTCGTTTCCTCTTCTTCCTTGTCAGAATGAGATAACGCCTCTTCACGTGGCCTCCAAGAGAGGAAACACCAACATGGTGGCTTTGCTGTTGGATCGAGGTGCTCAAATAGATGCTAAAACAAGGGTGAGACTTGTGTTAATCTTGGGCCAATAGGTTTTAATGAAGGAAACATTTTTTTCTGACTTCTCACTTGTAAGAAGCATCGATTCCACGATGCTCAGCTTTCCCTTTGCTGATTTTGCCGTACGTTTGTGTATTATATGATTGCCCTACAGGATGGTCTGACGCCGCTGCACTGTGCTGCCAGGAGTGGCCACGACCCGGCCCTGGAGCTTCTGCTGGAAAGAGGAGCCCCCATTCTAGCTAGAACTAAGGTAGGTTGCTGCTGTGCTTTTGATGTGTCCGCATGTGCTGTTTTTTATCGTTTTGTTCCATTAAACATCGGGTTTTTAATCATGCTGCATCTGTTCCCGTTCTGCATATATGTCTTGACAGAACGGACTGTCCCCGCTGCACATGTCAGCCCAGGGAGACCACATAGAGTGCGTGAAACTCCTGCTACAGCACAAGGCGCCTGTCGACGACGTTACGCTTGACTACCTGACGGCGCTGCATGTCGCAGCTCACTGTGGCCACTACAGAGTCACCAAGCTCCTCCTGGACAAGAAAGCCAATCCTAACACCAGGGCACTGGTAGGAAGTCAAATGAATATGGAGGTTCTGTCTTAGATAAGATGCCAATAATGAAATAATCGCCTCGATCTGTTAATTTTCCCTACATCAGAATGGATTCACCCCTCTCCATATTGCTTGTAAGAAGAATCGAGTCAAAGTGATGGAGCTGCTCATTAAATACGGCGCTTCCATCCAGGCCATCACAGAGGTACATTTTGGCTTGATTCTCTCAAAGACGTGCGTATTCATAACTCTTTCACCTGACGCTGCTCGTCTTTGCTCCTTTCCCTCCCCGTCCCCCTCATCCCCAGTCCGGTTTGACGCCCATTCACGTAGCAGCTTTCATGGGTCACCTCAACATCGTTCTGCTCCTGCTGCAGAACGGAGCCTCTCCCGACGTCCGCAACATTGTGAGTGGCAGCCTTATGGTCTGTTTTTTTTTTCCCTTCTGCTCAGTGGCTTAATGTGGCTAAACGTTGTGGTTTTCATCAGCGCGGGGAGACAGCGCTCCACATGGCAGCACGGGCGGGTCAGATGGAAGTGGTTCGCTGCTTGTTGAGAAACGGCGCTCTGGTGGATGCGATGGCCAGGGTGAGTCGTGCCTCACCATCATCCCTTTACTTTGCTGTTAAACTGTTAGTGTTTCTCTGAAGCACAGAAGGATTTCCACATTTAGTTACAAAGACAAACCTCAGCGTATTTAAAAAAAAATTTATGTGACAGACCAACGCAAAATAGAGCATAATTGCACAGTTGA
Source organism: Fundulus heteroclitus (assembly GCF_011125445.2). Taxonomy (NCBI): domain Eukaryota; kingdom Metazoa; phylum Chordata; class Actinopteri; order Cyprinodontiformes; family Fundulidae; genus Fundulus; species Fundulus heteroclitus. The sequence continues at coordinate 12,140,541 of NC_046365.1, forward strand.
AGAAAACTGATATATGTGTAAGTTCCTTTTGGTTGCTCCCTTATTCAGGGATGGCCGCAGTAAATTATCCAACCCTGTCAAAGGTACAGACTTACTCTGCCACCCCACAGGGAGACTTGAAGGAAACTGTTATATGGTTTTAAAATTTTTTCAAATTACTGATAAAAATCTAAATACTTTAAGTGAGCATTAGGATTTTTCAGACCAGTTTCCCATTTCCTACTGAAGAAAACTATCCCCACAGCATGATGCTACCATGTTATATAATGGTTATGATATGGTAGTGGTGATTTGAAGTGTTCAATTGCTGCTACACATAGCGTTTTACATGTATCTGACCAGAGCACGCTCTTCCCAAGGGTTTGCTATTTTTTCAATGATGTCTTTCTTCTCACCTACAAAAGGTTAGATTTGTAGGGCACAAATCTAATAACTGTGTTTTTTTCCCCCTTTAAATTTAAAATTATGTGCCACTTTGTGTTGGTCTGTCGCATAAAATCCCAACAAAATACCACATTTAAGTGTTAAAGCCTGAAATGTATTTGTCTCAAACATATTCTGGCTCTGCCAAACCCTGTTTTCTCTCCGCCGGCCGACAGGAGGACCAGACACCCCTCCACATTGCTTCTCGTTTGGGCGAAACCGATATCGTCCAGCTGCTGCTGCAGCACATGGCCCACCCGGACGCTGCCACCACCAACGGCTACACTCCTCTCCACATTTCTGCCAGGGAGGGTCAGGTAGAGACGGCGGCTGTGCTGCTGGAGGCCGGGGCCTCGCATTCACTGGCCACCAAGGTGAGCGCAGAGAGGAGGACGGGGCTCCCTCCACCTGAGGACAAAACAATCCGGAAATAAATGTTTTCTCCGGTTCCATTTCCACAGAAAGGATTCACTCCCTTACACGTAGCAGCAAAATATGGGAGCCTTGATGTAGCGAAGCTTCTTCTCCAACGCAAAGCCCTTCCTGACGATGCTGGGAAGGTGAGCAGAAGATGTATACACTGCAAAAACGGATCTAAAAATAAGTACAATGTTCTTAAAATGTGTGTTTCTTTCCTAGATTTGAGCAGGTGAATAATATTATCTGCCAATGGAATGAGTATTTTGACCCCTAAAATAAGATAATTAGACATCCTGCACTTGAAATAAGATGATGGAGATGAATTGTTTCTATTTTAAGTGCAAAACTCTTATTTCATTGGCAGATCATCTTATTTACCTGCTCAAATCAAGGACAGATACACTAATTTTAAGACAATTTACTTACTTTTAGATCAGTTTTTGCAGTGTAGCGGCAGGTTCTCAGAGATTTAGGGTCCTCTCAGGTGGACAATGTGTCGGATATAATTAAATTAATTTGCCTCTCTAAAAAAACAATAGATTTTTTTTTCACCAATGAGTTATCTAAATCTAGGTAATAAAACACTTGAAATAGGTTGTTTTGTTTTAAATAAAATTTCCTTTCACAGAATGGCCTGACTCCATTACATGTAGCAGCTCATTATGACAACCAGGAGGTGGCTCTGCTGCTGTTGGATAAGGGGGCATCACCGCATGCCACCGCAAAGGTTAGTTAAAGGATTTTAAGGAGGGAAATTGCTCAAATAGGCTTGTTGTGTCCAAATGTAAATGCTCTGCAGCGGTTTATTTTCTCGTGAACACCCTGCCGCAATATATCAAGCAATATACTGGATTGTTTTGGCTTTGAAAAAAGATGAATTGTAGCATTTACCCGCTAACCTTCCTTTTTGTCCAGAACGGCTACACGCCGCTTCACATCGCAGCCAAAAAGAACCAGACCAACATCGCGTTGGCACTGCTGCAGTACGGAGCTGAGACCAACGTTCTGACCAAGCACGGCGTCAGTCCCCTGCACCTGGCGGCCCAGGAGGGACACGCCGACATGGTCGGCCTGCTGCTGCGCAAAGGAGCTCACGTCAACACAGCGACCAAGGTCCCATACAAAAGAAGCCGATTGTTATGTGTTTTAGCCAGTCTACGTCATTAAAAATGTTGCGCTCTATGTAGCACCCATGTTGATTGCTGGACGATCGTGGGCTCTGTGTTTTTCAGAGTGGACTCACTCCTTTGCATCTCGCAGCCCAGGAGGACAGGGTGAATGCAGCAGAAGTTCTGGCCAAACATGAAGTGAACCTGGACCAGCAAACTAAAGTACAAACGCACTCTTTTATGCAACAGAGCACCACCGAACATGATCGTCCACATGATAGCTCCGCTGTGTATTTCTGCTGCCTTTCTTTAAAATGCAAACATTGTCATTGGCTTATGGTAACTCAGCATCTGTGCCATCTTCTGGCCTTCTGAAGACATTTTAATGGTGTTGTTGATAACAGTCCCTTGCAAAAATATCTATTCCCTTTTTTTTCACTATGCAATCCAAAACCTAATGTATTCCATTTCACCTGATACATTAACGCAAAGCAGTACATAACTGTGAGGCGGAAAGAAAGGATAAACGTTTTATTTTGTTGTCGTTTTTTTTGAAAAAACAAAATTTAGAAAGTGTTTTCAGCTGCTTTTCAGTCAAAACTTGGCACAACCACCTCTTACTGAGATTTCCGCTTCAGGTCTTCTGGCGGATGTCTCAAACAGCAGAGGCTGTAATTTCTGCTCCTTCTTCCGTATAAAATAGCTCAAGCTCAGTCAGATTGAATGGACGACATCTCTGAATCTGTTGCTTAGAAGTTCTTGTCACAGCTTCACAATCAGATTTAAGTCACATTTTGGTATGGTCTTTCACGTGGCCTTTTCCCATAACTTGTCCTAAACCAGTGCCTTTTAGCTCTGGGGTGATTTTTTTTTTCCAGGACTGGCCCAAACAACCTGTGAAAAAATATTTCCCCCTTTACATAATTCTCTCTTTTTTTGACATTTAACTATTTAAGATGTCTAACAAATTTTATTCGTCAGACAAAGATAACCTAAATTAGCTCAAAAACATTTTTAAGTCATGATTTAGTACATCCTAATCAACCTGGCCCTAAATGGAACAAGTAACCTGGGGGGTAACAACCCCCATCAAGCATTTAGCGTTTATATTGCAGTTGGCTCTTCTTTGAAGATTGTTAAGGTTTAATAGTCTTTTTAAGGTCAGTCCACAGCATCTTAATTGAATCTAGGTTCGGATTATGACTAGACCACTTTAAATCCTTCATTCTCCTTTGTTTAAGCCTTTATTTATTCAGAGCTCAACCTGCAGGTGGGCTTCATCATTGCCTGGGATGCTCTGTTAGTTTTATGTCAGTCTCAGAATTGTTAGGGATCATAAAAATGTTGAGAGAATGTGTGAGACGGGCCTTTATGTGTTTTTTGGGGTGAGCAGTGGTCTTTGCCTTTGAATTCTTCCATGGATGCCATTTTTGGAAAATATTGTTCTTACTATTTATTAGAATGCTGGCCATAAACTGAGGTAACTGATTCCTGCAGCACTGTAGATGTTGTTCTGAGATTATTTTTCTTTATTTATTCTTTTTGTGACTCAGTTCCAACATGTACCTAGAATAATTAGTGGGAGGTTAGCCAATCTGGGAAAAGTTCACCCCCACTCTATGTGTTGACATTGGCTCTCGTATGGTATGCTGGAGTACCAAAAGCCAAATTGCTTTGGCAGCTTTTACAGGCTGAGGCACATCAGTGGCCTTGTTTCTTCATTTTATCTTGAATTTCTACAGTTCTCACGGTAACACGGCCTGGGTTTGTCTAGTGAAATTCAACTTTCCAGAAAAAATGTGGTAATCATAACTAATTCACTGTATGAGAAGGGGCAATCACTTTTTGTATAGATCTAGATTAGTTCTGCTAGCTTTTTTCCTTAGTGAACAAAACTATCATTTGAAAACTTAATTTTGTATTTACTCTTGTTAAGTATTACTTAGTTGTGCCATACACTTTTTGACTGCTGCTGATCGACTGAACTGTCCTTTTTGAGATGTCCAAAGCTTGGGATAATGTTTTAAGATATACTGTTTTCAACCTGTCTGATGTGCAATAACCAAAAGCAACAAACGACCTGTAGATAAAGATGTTTGTAAAGGACTATTTAAAACAAGAAATGAAACAGTTTTTATTAATCAGAATAATATTACTCAAGAGAATAGCTTTTAAGAGAATAACTTGTTGAGTTGGACATCAATCCTTGTTGAACATAAGGTGCAACCAACAAACAAGTTTATGTATTAAACAGTTTGTTTAATGCTATGGTGAGATTCCTGAAAGTTTCTGGTAAAAAGTATTGATTATATGAACTCTAAAACAAATAATAAAAATAGATTATCTCATTGCTGCAACTCTCTTCCCTTCCACACACCTGAACGTCGAGTCTTATTCATTAATTGTTACACAGCCAAAAATTGCAGACCTGTGCGATTTGGAAATTGTCTTGTTTTTTTATTAAAATTGCGATTATATTACAAATACAATTAATTGTCCAGCCCTGCTATTGTCTCCTTGGGCAAGACACTTCACCTGCATGGCCTGCTGGCGGCGGTCAGAGGACTTGGTGGCGCCGATGTACGGCAGCCTCGCCTCTGTCAGTCTGCTCCAGGGCAGCTGTGGCTACGAACATAGCTCACCACCATCAGGGGGTGAATGACTGGTTTGTAGGTGTTAAAGCGAGGTTCTCCTTTTCACTTATTTCAGCAACATATAGAATGAATCAGTCATGTCTGGAAATCAACATTTCATTGTGTTTTCATTCTCTTTCCCTTTGCAGCTCGGATACACTCCTCTGATAGTGGCGTGTCATTATGGGAATGCCAAAATGGTTAACTTCCTGCTACAGCAGGGCGCCAGCGTCAATGCCAAAACCAAGGTCTTTTTCGTGTCTGCAAAAATACACACTCAGCTCAACAAGAAATACACTGACTTTATTGTGCTGATGATGCTTTTTAATAACAATGTCCTACCTTTTTGTGTGTGTGTGTGTGTGTGGTTTACAGAATGGTTACACACCACTTCACCAGGCAGCACAACAAGGGAACACACACATAATCAATGTTTTGCTGCAACATGGGGCCAAACCCAACACAACCACAGTAGTAAGATTAAAACTGATCGATTTCATTTTTTCTTGTTTGGTATGAAATTGAAGATTCAGATTCTCTTTTATTATGTCCCTGTTAAAAAAAATTACCTCAATCTTACAGAATGGGAACACGGCTTTGTCCATCGCTAAACGCCTGGGTTACATCTCTGTGGTGGACACGCTGAAAGTTGTCACAGAAGAGATCATCACCACCACAACGGTGAGTTTGTGCTACAGTCGTTTATTTTTACCATAGATTTCACAAATCTTGATTGATCCGACCTTTATTTGACTGTGGTTGTACGTCATGTCAGACGGTGACAGAGAAACACAAACTCAACGTTCCAGAGACCATGACGGAGATCCTAGATGTGTCAGATGAGGAAGGTGAGTTGCTTCAGAGAGGGTTAACAAAAGTCCTCGTAAGAAAGTAGGAAAAACCCTCTTAAGTTTACTCCAATCAGCCAAACCCTGCAGAGACTGTACCATGTTAGGCAAATAGTGAAAAAAGATGTAGTTATAGAGACATGCATCTAAAAACTATATGTCCCATAGCTCTGAAGGTGGAAGATGAACCATTTTCTGAGACGATTGTGGCACTGGAAGGTACTGCTCTGCCAGCATGGTGTGCAGTGTTTTGTTGGGAGGAAAAGGGGTGGAAAAAATTGTGTTTTAGATTATTAAACTCTGTAACAGCTGAGTGCGTTTGAATGTTTTACAGTTGCCCTTCTTTAAATTGTTTTACAGATCCAGCTCCTTTCTTATCTATGTCTATAGCCCTGATGAAAAAGCCATAACTGCATGAAGATTTACCGCAGAATGATGTTAAACTGTGGAGTTGATTGCAGTAGTAGATTGCACCATGCACTAATTTGTTTATGTAGAATTTGCCATGGGATTTTTGAGATTTGGTATAAAAATGTTAATGACATTCCTCTAAGGTAAAGCCATTATCCATCCATCCATTTTCTGACCCGCTTAATACCTCATGGGGTCGCGGGGGGTGCTGGTGCCTATCTCCAGCGTTCACTGGGCAAGAGGCGGGGTACACCCTGGACAGGTCGCCAGTCTGTCGCAGGGCAACACTCACACCTGAGGACAATTTAGAGAAGCCAATTAACCTAACAGTCATTCCAAAAAAAGTAAAAAACAAAGCCACTGGACTTGTTTTTCATAGTTGAAGACGTTTTGCTTCCTCTCCAGGAAGCCTTCTCAATTCAAAAAGTCTGGAGTAATGTGGAGTAACAAGCTTTATACTACTGCCAAACAAAGGCCTTGTAGTGGCTTAGATAACATGCAAATACAACCGAAACTGGTCCACTCCTCTGTAACGAGGAGTTGTTAGGGTTGTTATTTGCTTGGCTTAAAGGAGCGATGTTTTGATCACTCATATGAGGATGAGAATTGAGGTGATGATTGGCTGGAATTAATCCTATAGCTGTATTGTAAGTTTTTGAGAGTTGGAACCTAAGGCCTCCTCATCTGTTTCTGGGTATGGATGATGGATGGTAGCCTCGTGAGACCATCCTGATCTCGCGAGCTTTCAAGGTTTCACTCGCAGATCAGTCTGGCTACTTTCCGTTAAAGAAAATTTGGAGCAGTTCACCAAACGAACGTCCAATCAGCGTTGGCTTTGAGGCGGGTTGAAGTGTGACGCAACGAGAAGCGCGACAGTTCAGTCTAAAGAACCACAGACATATATACTTATATTATGTATAAGTTATGTTATGTATAATATGTATATATTATACTCTTATATTATGTCTATGTAAAGAACATGGCGGCTTCAGCCAATGAAACTAGCGTTAGCGTGGCTATCGAGCAAGTTTTATCGGAATTACAGAGTATTTATTTGCTGAGCTAACGAGCCTTTACCTGCAGCAGCAAGAGTAGCTTGGCTTGTGGTTGTGTTTTCGTCGTCGCTCTGTTACGGGCAACGACGAATTTGATTGGTTTATTTGGCCCATCTATCACCAACATAGGCCAATCAGCTAACCAGCATTTTCGCCCCTTCCCAAAATTACTTCAACGGAAGGTTTCCAGATGGATATGCGGAGCAAATCTATCTGGCGGAGTCAGGTAAGATGGATGGATGGATAAAAATTATTACATTCAAAAGCATTCAAGTTTGCAAAATTAAGTTGACTTCTTGGCACCTATCAATATTTAAATGCTAAAAATGATTGATGTTTTTTTAGAAATGAAAAGGCATCAGGTTTAGCCTTAGGTGTGACCCTAACATCACATAATATAACTGAGCATGCTTTTTGCTACTGATAAAACCTTCAAAGTTTAGCGTTATACTGGATAAAGTAACTGCAAGCTCAGGTTCAAAGTCAACCCTGTTTTCAGTTGAGCCGGGGCTGAAAAGCCACACTCACAGAGATGCATAGTGCTGAATCATTGTTACATTTTTACTGTTCGAGTAGCAAGGGACATAATCACAGCGTAGTACCAGGCCTGAAACATGCTTACCTCTGTATAGTTCAATGTGCTCTCTTTGTTGCTGATTATGTCCATGTTCATACCGAAGAGGGTGTGCATACAGTTGCCATTAATTTGTTTCTCAGGAAATTAGTATCTCATAGTCTGTGACCTACCTGTGTTTCACTGTGATGTGAAGCAGTGGGTGTCAGTTTGCATTGCAGGATATTACAGCCATGTAAGTAGTGGGAATGGATGAGACTTGTGACTTGATGAGGCACTTTTTGCAGAGAAAGGCCCATGACACACTGTCCGGACTTGACTTATTCTACTGAAAAATGGTGCCACACATTTAAAAGTGGTGAAGGCTTCTTCAATGTTTTGAGCCTGATGAGCAGCCTTTATTACTCCGCTCTGTAAACACAACAGGACAGCTCAAAAACTAACGGTCTCAAATACAGAGATACAAATGTGTGTCAAACATCAAGCACAGATCTTGATATTTACCACATTTAATAATAGCTTACACATACTTCACTTGACATAGCCATGGTAATATTGTGATTTGCAAGAAAAGCTTTACCTTGACAAGAAGTAATGTGTCATTTGTAACATCCTGACTTCTTAGTCTTGTGGAACCCCATCCATCATCACTTTTCACATCAGTACATCAATTTAAGTGTATATCACTGCTGTCTGAAAACAACGGTGTAAAATTGGTCTAAAGGGAAAAATGAATCATCACAATCACACTAGCAGTGCTTGAGATTCTCAAAGATTATGCTTTAGAGTTGATGAAATTTTCACACAATGATCGTATTTTTCTCATTATATGCTTAAGAGAATGATATTCTCTCTGTCCTGCAGGTGAGGACACGATGACAGGAGATGGAGGAGAGTACCTGAGAGCAGAGGACATCTGGAAACTGCAGGACGACTCTCTGCCAGACCATTATCTGGACAGCGACATGATCCACAACTGGGACAGGTGATAAAAACAGACAAGAGAACAAATACATGGGGGGGGGGGGGGGGTTTGTGCCACCTATAACTTTAACAGCTGCTTTCTTGCTATCAAGCCTGTTGTCAGGCAGATGAAAACACAAGTATATATTAAACAGTCAGAGGTTGTGGCTTTCCAACAGGTCCCAGCACACTCCTATTCACCAAAGCTTTCATCAGAGAGAGGAAGTTCTCATTGAAGAGATATTGACCAGCCACCAGGTGGGGGAACATGTAGGAACATCCTTTGACCCTCTCTGGGACTTCCTTTTTTTAATGCAGCTGACCAGCTGATGTTTGTCTTTTAGATGATGTCAAGAGATCACGAGAAGGAGGCTTTCCGTCTGAGCTGGGGTGCTGAACACCTCGATAATGTCATTTTGCCCTCCAGTCTTCTGCATTCTGGGTATACCAGCACACTACCTCACACTTAGACATTCCCAAAACGCACCGCTTTTATACCAAAGTAAACCAGTAGTTTTGTAAAATCTGAAAAGAAATCAGCCCGTGTGAGGGGTAGGATTTCTGCTCATGTGGACCCCGTGGGTCAAAGTGATCGCAGCATTTTTCTTGCCTATGACGTAAAGTGAATGTAAAGTTTTTGATATTTTGTCGTCATGTTTGTTATAAGCAAACAAGTTGGAAATACCTGCACCAGTAAGAACCTTTAGGAAAAATAACCTCATGAAAGGATCAAACTTTTAAATGTTTAAATGTCCCAAAAGCAATATCCGTCACTGCATTTAATCCTCCCAGGATTCAACAACATTCCTACCTAATAGAGGGAACTCTTTGCATAAATGTTTGTTGAGCTACTTCAGATCTAATCTAATGATAGGGTTCTGGTTTTGTGTCCAGCTGTAAATGTTTGCTTCATGTTTGTGAGCAACTGCGTCTCTGCTTCTTGTAGATGCAACGGCTTGGGCAAAGGCCCGTCGTGTCAAAGGGGCGTCTGAAACTGTGAACATGTGATCATATATTCACTCCCAACCAGTCAGGTCACTCTGCTCTGAAACTATACTAGAAGATCACAGCTTCACAATAGATTTGCATTTAGTTTTACAAGCCTCTTCTGATGATGTCTGGCTGAAACAGATATTTTGGAAGAGCTTTTTTGAGAAACACCTGGTAATTCTTTTTGGATCAAACAAAAACTAAAAATAAATAATGCAACTAGATGTATAGAAACACTGTCAAAATCAGACTTATTTTTGCTTTAATGTATTTTTCAGTCCTTCATGACTATGTTTTCTGCACTCTGAAACTGCTGGGTTAAGAGAAACCCATTTTGGATTATTTCGTTTATGTCTATGACAAATCTGGGACTCATCAAAACCTTGAGTTGCTCTAACATAATTAAGTTGTATCATGGATTGTCACCCAGCATTTTGGGTTGGGTTTCAACTCAAAATTATTTTTTTATCATTTAAAAATAGCCTGGATTGCTAAACAAATAAAATGACATTAATTTGGTTTTTAGTATATCCCTGCATTAAAAAATAAATATCCTCTTCATGTCTGATTGTAATTGTCCTTAAACACAATGAAAAGCTCCCTATGTTGCACTGCCTGTCATTGTTTACCTTAGGTCATGTTTTATCACTTAAAATGTGATTATTACATTGATAAAGCTAAAACAAATAATCAGGTTATACATTAATTACGACATATTCTGCTAAAATATGAATGTTGAACATAGCTAGCACTAACTTGTGCCATCATTGAGCAGGGAAAAGGCTAATGTTCACATGTTTAGGTTAAAACATTTGATGTCTTGTGCTAAAGTTAACAACATAACCTAAAGACATGACTGATCAGGTTTCTGTGTAGTTCAAAATGGCCGAAGAAGAATGGGGCTCAGTTGTGAAATTCAACAAACTGCGTCACAAATTATGACCCAATCTTTGGTTGAAACGGCCTAACTTCTGTCCCGACAGCATATTCCCAGCATTTGGATTGATGAAATAACCCAGCAGTTTTTATTTTTGGTGTGCTCTTTCCTTCTTTTTTACTTCACATACGCTTGTGTGTATTCTTGTGTCTGGTTGTTGTTGTTGTTTCTTTTCCACTTTTACTTATTCTTTATTCTCTTCTTCTCTTGTTGCTTCTTTCCATTGTCTTCTCTTGGTTTGTGATTGTGTGTCACTGCTGTGTTCTGCTTCTAGCCGTTCCTCTCCATGCCTAGACCATGACAACAGCAGGTGATACTCTTGATTTTGTGCCTTTATCCGATTTCCTCAGTCCAGTTTTAATGACATCCTTACTCCTTTCCTATTTCTTCACATGGTTTAACAATGCATGACTTTTTAAGACCTGGTTTTGGGTTTTTAAAAATTCCAAAAGTTCTAAACCATTTTTTTATCCTCTATAAAGGTTTGAGTTGTTTAATCTACTGATCTACAGAAAAATAGTAAAAAAAATGCTATTTATTTTTGTTGTGTGTGTATATATATATATATATATATATATATATATATATATATATATATATATATATATATATATATATATATATATATATGTATATGTGTATATATATATATATATATATATATGTATATGTGTATGTATATAGCTTCTTTACTTTCTGCAAAGTTTTCATGAGTGAGCAATAATTATTAGTATTAAGTATAAAAGTATTAACATCCATCCATAGTTAATAAGTTTGTGCTACAGTTTTCCAGTTTTTTGCTCCGAAGAATATAAAGCTTTAAACAGTTTACATAATGGTATAAAAACACATACAACCTTTTTTTGATAACTATCTGACATTAAATCAGACTTTTTCTGTTTTAGGTCAGTTGGGATTAACAAAATGCTTGAGGGACAATACATTTCTTTGGAATGTTTTTTATTCCTTTCCTCAAAGTCAGAAACCTATATACATCAAGATTATTGTACATTCAAATTTGGGATAGCCCAGATGATAATGTCATGGATTTGTAAATCTCTGGTAGGTTAACTCACAAAATGCTAGTTAACTGGAGGTCCACCTGTGAATCTTATTTAAGAAAACACCTCTTCTTCCTTGTGTGACATCACAGAACCGCTCAGCATAGAGACGTGAAGATGACGGTTTTGGCTGGTAAGGCAGTGTCATTATCCATAAGGAAACTAGTTCTGTACCGACATGGGTGTAAGAACTCCCTAAAGAAATAAAAGCCATTACAAGCAAGGAAAAAGCCACATTACAAAGTAAGTTAGCAAATACACTCAGGGACAGATCCTAATCCCTGGACCCTTGTCCTGTGAACTGATAAAGTTAATGTTCTGAAGGGGCCATCACAAAGTCCTGATTTCAGTCCCACAGTGGGCAGTGATGAAAACGTGTGTGCAAGCAAGGCGGCCTACAAACTTGGAGAGGATGGATGGCCTAAAATTTCTGCAAACTAGTGTGAGAAGCTTGTTGAAGGATATCCAAAACATTTGACAAAGGCCATACAGATTTATAAAGCAATTAAAAAGGAAGTATATAGAAAATTCTGACTTCGAAGATAGTCAAGACAAATTATATTTCTAGCATTTAGCAAACAAACATATTTTTGGAGAATGGACCAAAAACAGGAAAACATTTGTCTGATTTAATTTCAGATGGGGATAAATATAAGGTCATGTGACTTTTATACAGTCTACACATATACATGAATGTTAGCTTGCTGGGAATGTCTCTACCCATTTTCTCCCCCATTCGATATGTCTGCATGGAGATTTGCAAACACAATAAGAGCTGTTGGAAGTCCTGTATTTAAACCCAATTTACCTTTTCTTGGGCCCTCTGTCTTTAGCTTCCTCGTTAGCTTCATGGTAGATGCCAGAGGTGGAGCTATGCGTGGTTGCCGTCACAACGGCCTACGGATCATTGTGCCACCAAGGAAGTGTTCGGCACCTACACGCGTGACATGCAGGCTGGTTAAGAGACATCGCTTGGCCTCGATGCCCCCCATGGTGGAGGGTGAGGGGCTGGCTGGTCGCATCATTGAAGTTGGACCGACCGGAGCTCAGTTCTTGGGGTAGGTGAACGTTTGAGTACATAACGACCACAAACTTCTAGATCTTGCCATTCATATACAGTACTTTGAGCTGTTCTTTAAAGCCTTCAAAATATCCTTTAAGATTAAATCAATTAGCCTCTTATTCTATCCAATAGTGTCATGAGTCTGCAGAATGTATTTATTTTTGTTTTTTTTGCAATACAGCGTTATGGTCAAAACCAGAGTTAATGCCCGAATGCTTGTGAATGTGTCAAATATATCTTTTCCATGAATCGTCCTATTTTGAGATTTAAAGGAAAAGCTTATTAAATAATCCAGTTACCTTTAATGAAAAGTAAGTCTGCCATTTCTTGACATTTGAATGCCTTTAATGGGGAAGCCAATCCAAGACAGAGATGGTGTTTTGTCTACAATGATAGATTAACACCCTTGTCTCTCTTTCTCTGTGTAAGAAATAGGGTAAAAATAATGTGTGGTAAAAAAAAATTTTTAATTTTTATGTGACATTTGTCCCACGACTACCTAACCCCACTGGCTCATAAGACAACTAGTGACGTCTTCTTTCCAGGCGGCTGCTCCCAGAGCAGCTGACTCAGAAGATGAAGAAACAAAACCAGCCCATTTAGAACCAAACCTGATAATATGCCAGATCTGAGTGGCAAAAAATATATTGTGTTCGCATTGTCTCGTTTGACTGTTTTTATGTAAGTTTTCTGTAAAGTTCCAAGTGTTTTTCTTCAACATCGTTGGCATTTTTAAGCATCAAACAGTGACTTTCTTTGATCACTTCAAACGGTTCCAGATGTAAAATACGGTTCACTTTGAACTAGTTATGTCCTATATGCAATACCTTTGACCCCTTTTTGTCTAGAGGCCAACCTTTTTCGCCTTTTGGTTACCACCATCAAGATAGAAGCTCTGTTGGAGCTGAAGGCACTAATCCTCCAGCTTAGAGCAGGACTAAGATGGCAGTAACATGAAACAGCAACGGGAGTGCTTCCAAAAATGTAAACAGCTTCATCTGACCCACAGTAAACACTTTATTTTGCATTTCTATTCCAGTTCTGGTTTAGTTCACTGGACATCCAGGTAGTATATAGGCCCGTTTACACTACTATTTTTTAACCGAGCCGAGACCAGTCCAAGCTCGGTAACCGAGATAACTCTTGTGTGTAAACGGTCAGCAGACTGAACCGGACCGAGCTAACTGCAGACGAGTTCCTCAGTAGGTCTCGGACTGATTTTTTTTATCCCGGTTATCTGATAATGAAGAGCGCATGAGCAGACCGCGTCATCCCCTTACAGTCAGCTGACTGTCCGCGTTTTTTCCGGCGTGTCTGGCTGCACGTCCCGATTCACAATCCATTCAGACAAATTTCAGACATTCATAAAAATACCAGCTTCCTTACCGTGCCACACGATTTCCAGAGATGATTCTGCTTAGCAGTGTGATGAACCTCAGTGTCTGTTGTTGTTTCCTGCGTCTGTAAATCCTTTTTAGACGTTTGTTTGTCTTATCCATGTCCCAAAAGCCGACTCTGTCTAACCATAACATCCTGAATGTTACGGGCGCCGCCATTTGTCGGTCCCGCCTACCGCAGATCGTCACTAGGAGGCGAGGAGCAACCAAGGAACCGGGGTAGTGTGGTGTGTAAACGGTCGTCTCGGCTTGGTTAACTGATCCAAGCTCAGACTGGTCTCGGCTCGGCTCGGTTAAAAAAGTGTAGTGTAAAAGGGCCTTTTGAAACTTTTTCCCTCTGCCAAACTCAAACCTCAAAACCACCATTCAATATTATAACTCTAAATTAGGCCCCAAAACCCTTTGTTTAGATGCCAGAGAGCGACCAAGTAAACCTTTGATAAAAGTAGAACCTTTAGTCAGCTAAGATAATATTTTAAACGCTTATTTCTTATTCAGAAAACTATCATTATTCAGAACTGATTCTGGTAAATATTGATGGATGATCATTATCAATCACTTAGTGAGCATTAGTAGATACATGGATTTACTACGAGTATATGTGTGTATGTTTGTTTGCATTTGTGTATTTGCTTGTACGCGTGTGTATTCTCAGTGGGGTGGTGTGTTCAAACTTTTCTTCTTCACTCCTTCCTCTGTGCTGCGTACGGAATCAGTAAGCTCCACCTTCCCACCGCTCCGCCCCCTCTGAATGAGGGCGAGAGCCTGGTCAGTCGCATCCTTCAGCTGGGTCCTCCAGGAACAAAGTTCCTCGGGTAGGATCATGGGACGGGGGGCACCCTGCCACCTTGGAATCCTGGTCACATAGGCACCCATCGTTTCCCTGCTATGTTTTCTTTAGGATGCAGAATTTTTGGTTTACGTTTTTGATTTACATAGTGCCCTGGCTTTTGTCAAATGTTTTTTTTTTTTCCCTATTCTTTACTTTTTTGTACTTTTATTTCAAAAAATATAAGTCTTGGTGTAGTAGCTCCTGACCTGCAATCCTTAGTTGCTTAGTTACCTCCATCTCTTTTTTAGTTGTGTTCTGCTTATCTCATATGGAGTTGATGCTTCCTACAATCATTATTTTCAATTATTCTTATGATGGTTGATCACACTTGGCATGAATGTTTTTTTTTTTTCAAAATTATATCCCAAGTTCTTTTGTGTTGTATGTGATTGATCTTGAATTGTCTTGTGCAAAATATGAATTGTATCTACATCCAAAATAAGCCCTGGCAGACTTCTGTTTCTTCTAATTCTAGTCTTTTCTTTTTGGTTCACCTCTTTATTCCACACCAGGCCTGTGATCGTGGAGATTCCCCATTTTGCCGCCCTACGGGGCACTGAGAGGGAACTTGTGATCTTGCGGAGTGAAACCGGAGACAACTGGAAAGAACATCACTGTGACTTCACGGAGGAGGAGCTGAACCAGATCCTTAATGGAATGGATGAAAGTAAGGGTCAATGATGATGATGATGATGGCAAACCAAGACTGATCAGTTGATTTCTCATCTCACCGCTTTGTGATTAAAGCTTTCATGCCAACAAACCTTTAAGTTGGTATAAAATGTAGCATAAACATAAGAGCTGATCTTCGGATATAGATATAATAAATTAAAGAAAGCATTGATTGAAGAGAATAAACAATTATGCTTAGTAATTGTCTCTATCTTTCACAGAGCTTGATTCCCCCGAAGAGCTTGAAAAGAAGAGAATTTGTCGGATCATCACCAGAGACTTCCCACAGTATTTCGCTGTGGTATCAAGGATAAAGCAGGACAGCCATCTGATTGGTCCAGAGGGTGGCGTGCTCAGCAGTACTCTTGTGCCCCAGGTCCAGGCTGTCTTCCCTGAAGGTGCCCTTACAAAGAAGATCAGAGTCGGGCTACAGGTGCGGACATGTGAACAATAAATTGCCATAACGCTATTATTAAGCAGTTGATCATTTGTCTTTAGCATCTTATATTAGCGCTTATCGGAGTTAGCATGGTTAGCACTGGTAAGTGTAAACAGCAGGGTCTTTATTGACTAGACAATCTTACCTTTATTTTTGAGATTACCAAAAGACTGCCAACATGTCCCACATGTTCCATGAAAGAGATTTAAATCTCAAAAGTATAAAAAGTAGTAAATCTGCTGTACTTTATTTATCCTTCCTGTTATGTGAGACAATCTTGCTCTAAGTAGCGGACTAAACAGTCAATATTCCTTCAAAGAACATATAGTTTTCACTCTTCCAAAATCTCCATGCTTCATCTGACTTCATTTTAAACAAAGTTTGTGGTACCATAAATAGTCTATTTTAAGTGATTTTTCCCTGAGTAACAACTTCAGTACTAAAGTATTGTTAATGTAGCATGGTAGTGCTGACCGGTCAGATAAAAAAAAATTAACCAATCAACTATAGTTCAGGTTCGACAAAAGCTGAAAATTGGGCCATTCTGGTCCCTAGATGTTTTCTGACAGCATCTCCACAGTTTATTTATTAGAGAGTATGGATCAGTATTTTCAACAGTATATTTCCAGGGCATTTGTACTGTAACTGGCAGGTTGCCGGTTCGATCCCCTGTTCTAACCGTCTCAGTCGTTGTGTCCTTGGGCAAGACACTTCACCTGCATTGCGCCGATGTATGGCAGCCTCGCCTCTGTCAGTCTGCCCCAGGGCAGCTGTGGCTACTAACATAGCTTACCACTGTCAGGGGGTAAAATGTGCGTGAATGGATGAATGAATGACTATAATGTAACACGCTTTGGGGTCGTTGGACTTAATAAAGTGCTATACTAATACAAGCCATTTACTGGTTGATGTCTGAATGTAGATAAACCTTTCAGACCATGTGGAGCAGTAGTAAACCCCTGTTAACACAGTTTGTCTCTCATTCTAGGCTCAGCCCATTGATGTGGAGCTGGTGAAAAAGATTCTTGGCAACAAAGCCACTTTTAGCCCAATTGTTACATTAGAGCCGAGACGGCGGAAGTTCCATAAACCGATCACCATGACAATCCCAATTCCCCAAAGCTCCAACACCGATGGGCCTAATGCAGTGTTCAGCGGGGAGACCCCCACTTTACGTTTGCTCTGCAGTATAACAGGTAATGTGGCAAATAATCTGAACTACTTTGGTAAATGACATCCATAATACCTACTAAAAACATGTGTTTCACATAGTGTCAAGCAGTTATAAAAACACCTAAAGTCTCGCCTTTGATTATTTTTTATTGATGTATAAACTGTTTATGTTTAAAGCATAGTAGAACAGTCTGCACTTTTATCCATTTAGGCAAATTATTTTGACCTAATCATTCTTGTATTAAATTACAAATTTTAAACTTGCTGAACTTCCTGGAGCTATTTTCAATAAGCTTTTTGGTAGGTTTGATAGCTGTAATCTAATTTCCTTTTTAGAAAATTACAAAACAAAAAGAAAAATTAAAAAAGTTGTCCTTCGTTTTATAAGTTCTGTAACAGGTCATTGTTCTGTGTTTTAGGAGGGACCACACCTGCCCAATGGGAGGACATCACCGGCTCCACACCGCTCACCTTTGTTAACCAATGTGTTTCCTTCACCACCAATGTGTCAGCCAGGTAAATTGGTTTTCCTTTTGGAAGACTACTGGTGTGGCCCGTATCTGTGTTGTAAGCTCAGTGTTCTTCCTTAGTTAGTCTGCTGGTCACTAATTGGCTGAAATTCACAGGTTCTGGCTCATAGACTGCAGGCAGGTCCAGGAGTCGGTTAATTTCGGAACACAGCTGTACAGAGAAATCATCTGCGTACCCTACATGGCTAAGTTCGTCATCTTTGCCAAAACGCTCGACCCCATCGAGGCACGGCTGCGGTGTTTCTGCATGACAGATGACAAGATGGACAAAACCTTGGAACAGCAAGAGAACTTCACAGAAGTAGCGCGCAGCCGCGATGTTGAGGTGCGCTTCAGGATCACATAAAATGAGGGAAATGTCTGAGATTGGGTCTTGTTGGACAAGAAATTCCAGAAGCTATAAACTATACTTGGAAGTTGGAATTATACAGATTTTTGTGGGCAACTAAATACACTAAATCGTTATTTAAAAGTTGTACAAAAGATGGTTATATAATGAAATGGAGGTATAATGGCTTAATATCCTATTCACATGCTGTCCCCACACAGGTGCTGGAGGGAAAACCCATATATGCAGACTGCTTCGGAAACCTTGTACCTCTTACTAAGAGTGGACAGCACCATGTATTCAGTTTCTTTGCCTTCAAGGAGAACAGACTGGCACTCTTTATTAAAGTATGACCATACAACAAACAAGCATTTGTGAAGTATCCTTTTGGATCCCTTTGAATAAGCTCAACATACCTTGATTTCTCCAATGAACAGATTCGAGATACAGCCCAGGAACCCCGTGGTCGCTTGTCCTTCACCAAGGAACCTCGCACATACCGAAGCCTCCATCACAATGCTATCTGCAACCTTAACATCACTCTTCCGACATACTCAAAGGTTAGTTTAAACATCTAAAGTGATACTATTATTACTGGCTTGTGTTTCTTTGGGAATGTGTAGGCTATTGTTTCTGGTTACAGAGATGTCAATGTTTTCTGTTCTTTCTTCTCCTTAGGAGTCTGACTCAGATCAAGATGGGGAAGACGAGGTAAATTAAATTTTGTCTGTCCTGTTTTCAAGTAAAAATGAGATTATAACTGGCTTATGGCAATGACTGTTTAATCTTTTTTTTTTCAGAGTGAGAAGAGTGATAAGAAATGTAAGTTTTATTCAGTATATCAATTCCAACTTTTTATTCTTTAAACAAATACATATAAAATTTTTAGCTAGATAGCTTTATTTGAGACCAAAATATGTTCACTTATTTGTTGTAAAGTAATCTTTAAAATTCTCAAGTTGAGACACATCCATTAATTGATTTTTAATTATATTTTGGTAGCTATAATTTGTGAGCCATGCTTCTTTTGCTCCACTAACATAGTGTATAGTAATATTTTGTTAATGGCAGCTATGCTATGGCTGTGTTCCCCTCCACTCTACTGACCTCCTTCCCCTCTACTAACCCTCTCCATCTCATAGCATTTTAATTTTTTTAAGTTTGATTTGTTTTTTACATCCAATCATGGATTGTGGTCAAAATAATACTACTATTAAATATTTTTTTATATTAATTTTTGGCCCAAATGCTTTTGATTCATTCAATCTAAGTGCCTGTAGTACATCTTTACATGACAAAATATAGAAAGTATTCATTTTGACCTGTTTTTCTTTGTTTACACCTATTAGCTGCATGTCATAAATCTTTATTAGCTCTGTACAGAAATACAACCCAAAAATCAAACGATGTTGGAACAACCACCCAGGAAAAAAATAAATCAATAAAGGAAATAAACAATGAATGTTACACTAAATTAAAGTAGATTTTATTGCACAATCAATGAAACCAAGCCATGTCATCCATTCTATATTATGATGCTGGATGTATGTATGTATGTGTATATATATATATATATATATATATATATATATAGATAGATAGATAGATAGATAGATAGATAGATAGATAGATAGATAGATAGATAGATAGATAGATAGATAGATAGATAGATAGATATGATTTTTTTTTTCTCTCATTAGTCTCCCCTGGCACTTCATAAGTATGCAAAAAATCGCCTTGCTTGGACTAACTGATAATACCGTATTTTTCGGACTATAAGTTGCACTTTCTTCATAGTTTGGCCTTTTCCTGTGGCTTATATTCATGTGCAACTTGTATATCAATTATAAATGGTAAATTATACTAGCCAACAACAACCAAGTAGGAAACATAACCGCCTATAGCCGTAAGAGGGCGCTCTAGGCTTGTGAAAACAATATGCTGCCCCTGTACCACTTAAACATTAATTGAAACGTTAACTTATAGACAACAAAAGCTGAACACATTTGTATGCTGTTTCGCTGTTTCAGTCTGCATTCACGCAGCAGAGCCTTGCGTGGTGCAGCTCGAAAGGAGAGCCCAGACCGAGACAGAACCCTGTTATTGGGGTGTCCTTGAAACTAATAACAGCTAGTGCTATCTTACAGGTCTGTTGTCCGGGCGGTTTAAAACTTCACTGATGCACGTAAGCTTTAAGTTATCTGAAACATCCGTGTCATACTGTTAGCTTAGCATGTAGCAACGTTATGCTCACGGTCTAATTTCAGCATAATTTTGACAAATTTCAGCGTAATGGGTGTTACGCTGAAATGCGCTGATGAGAACTTTCCGGGTTGGAGTTGGTGGCTTGTATCCCATTCAACCTCCCAGGATGTTTCATATATTTTTCAGCAGTTGGAGATACAGTTGTGTAATTGAATAAATGGTCTTATCAGATTAATTGTCAGTTTTTAGTCTTGGACTGTGTGAAATAAATGTGTATAGTCCGATGCGACTTATAGTCCGAAAAATATGGTACGCCTTTTATCATTCACCCTGAAGTAACTACAGTTCTTTCTAGAGGAAGAAAGTCCTCTACATTTCTTGAATTCTTTGAAGCATTTTGACTTTAAAGAGTACAGAGAAAGCGCAGATATATTACTCATGTCTGCATTCACTATAAAACCTGTGCATTCAGGTGACATTTGTTTTCTGTTAAACAAAAATTCATATCTGACTTTTGAGGCACATTTTAAACACCTGTGTTGACAATCTGGAGACCCCATACAGTTTCAGTTAAAATCATTCAGCCCCCTTTGCAATTTAGGTTTATCTACAAGATTCAAAATTCTTTAATGTTTACAGTAAATAAATTATATATAATTTCAAATAGTTAAAACTAACATTTCATAGATTTTATTATAATTAAACATGAAATACCACTTTTAATGAGTACTTCAGTCTCAAAATAATTCTTCATAAAAGCTGACATTTGCAAGTCGAATGTTGTCTCCCCTGAGTTCTACTATTGATACAGCTGGAAACGTAGTTCACAAGTTTGAAGTTAAAGGAACAATGGAACTTACATACACCACCACAAAAATACTGTAAATGTTTGCTCCAATTTACTCCCAATTATATAAATAAGCCAAAGCAATTTGAAACGTTTTGGGAAGAAGAATAAGTAATATTCTTACAAGACAGCCATGGCTAAAATGAAGCATGGATGTGGTTCAGTGATTCCCTGTGGCTCCATTGTTTTCTCTGACATTGGAAACCTGCTGCCTGTGGATTCACTCAAGTATCAGGAAATGTTGGGAGAAAATGCCATCAGCTAGGAAAATAAAGCCTGGTTATTTAACCTTCCAAGGGAATTGAATCCAAGCATATCATGGATACTACCAAGGCTTTGTATCATAAGGTATCCTAGAAGATACTAGAATGGCCATCAGTAACTTGAATTTCAATAAAATTATTTGGGCTAGGATTCCTTGGGACCACTGCCTGAATCTGGTGTCTGAGGCTATGGATTATTTTTAGAGCAGGTCATGACATTAAAAAGGCTTTTAAAGGTGCTTGTCTTGAAGGAGTTGAATAATGTTGAGGCTGCAGTAGTTATTAAGAGTGGTATTTTTCCTTTAAGTTGAAAAATCTCTATTGGTATTAACTGAGTAGAGTTATTTAAATTGTAGTTTGACCTGTTTGTTTTAAATCACTGCTGGTTGTACATTTTGCCAATAAACCTGACTTGAACTGAGGTTTACTAATTTCTATTGTAATTGTACATTGGATTAATGTTGTCTAACCTGAAATGAAAGTCAATAGAAATTAAGAAATAAATATTTGTTCATAACAGCATTGTTCATTGTGTTTCAACCTTCTCTGATTATGGGTTGCATTTGACAAACAATACCATGTTGTTTGTTCTATATTCCCACTATGTACAAACACACTTTTCCAGCTAACATCGGACATTTTGCCTAATCTTCCATGTACTTAATATTAGCTTCAAACAAACATTTCCCTTAAGTTTAATTTGTTTTATTCACATTACACATTGCAATAATTTCTTTGTATAGCATAATAGTTCCACAAGGTTACAAAATACAGTAAACAAAACACTCTTATTTGCAAACTCCGTATTGATTAATAAAGGTCTACAAACCTTATAAATAAAATTGACTCTGCTTTTCACATTATATAACAACCTGTGATGCTATTTTAATTATGCAACCAATATTAGGATATTAATTGCTTGATAGCTACCTCTTCTCTCTCATAAGCACTTTCATTTTCCTCAGTTTGTTAAAGGAGCAATAAGTAAGATATTTACTGTAAAATCAACCTAAATCATTTTCATTTGTCACCTGGGATGGAAGTTACATTCCCTATAAATAATCGGTCCTCTCCATGACCAATGTCTTAGTCACAATTTTCTCCTTTCAAACCTAGAGGTACGGTCCGGAACTACTTCGGGTCAGAGTGTAGCCTGTGTTTACTACCTGGTTCCTGAGCTAAACAAATGAGAGTCCCCATGGTTCCTAAAAACACAGCATTTTGTATTTTATTTTGGCAAAAGAACAGCAGCCTGCTAACATGGAAGCCAGTAAGAGAAGCGGACCAGAAATAAAACAGACTATGACATATAGCTATCCTGTAAGTAAAAATTCAGTGATGCTTCACAGCAACAGCAGACCCTTGAGTAAATGACTGGTGTCTGTGAAAGGCATTGTGTATCTGTTGTTCTGATTTTAACCACAAGGTGTTAATACTTATTGTTCCTTTAATATCTATGTTATAATGTTATATTCAGGCACAATGTCAGCAATAATCTTGAGAATATATGTTATTCTGCCTTGTTGGTTAATTTTACATGCAGATTTCTATGTTACATTCTGTGCTTTTTGTAGAGTTTGTGTTAGATACCTAAATCTGTAGTAAACAACATCAGATTTGCCTGGTTCTTGTCCACATTCTGCCTCTCTTATTTTACTCCTCTTGGCTTTTGCTTATGCTTTTGCTGCTCTTTTTCCTTTCAAACCTTCTGGACTACTGTGTCCCCTTTTTGGCCTTTTTTCCAAGATTTCCTTATCTTCTGCCCTGTCAGTCTTCTTCTTCTTTCACTGTGAACTGAAGATGGATATTTGATGACATTGTCTTGACGGTTTTCTGATGTCTCTCTTTCCCACTTGATTTGTCCCACATGTTATCTACCCTTTTTGGTTATGAAACTTTTTTTTCACTGAAGATGATGGATCTGAGACCACTGATACATTCTCCCTGATAACTAACCAGCCTCTTGATCCTGCAACTCTTGCAAGTCCAGACATTCTGTCAGACATATCGGACATCAGAACATCAGCAGCATTTCCAACAGATGTGTATGAGGAGAGGGCTAGAGTTGTAGTGTTGGCTGATAAATATTCCTTTACTGCAGTGGAACAAATAGAAGATAGGTTTGACAAGACTGGAGAGACTAAAAAAGAGAACCTTGTTCATAGCAGTCCGTCAGCCAAAGAAATGATAGGCTTGGCCTCAAATGTCAACACGGACATGGGAGAAAAATTCGAACAAAGACCTGCTATTAGATATAGTTCACAACAAGATTCCCAAGACAAATCTGAACAAGCTACAAAGGAACAAACAGTTCCACATAACAAGAGACATCCTCCAAATATAGAAAAGCCTAAAAGGAAAAACCGTCAAAAAAGAGAGCTGTCTAGGTGTAGCAGCTCTGAGGGGGAGCTGGAAAGAGTGAGTTCTGAGGAATCTTTGGATGGTGATGCCATTCTTCAAGAGGGTGGCTTTCCAGTTAGCTCAGTTATGGAGCCCCCAGTTTCTCCTTTAGTTATCGAGACACCCATAGGGTCCATAAAAGACAAAGTTAAGGCATTACAGACCAAAGTTGAACAGGAAGACATGCAAAAAATTAGTCAGGGCGTAACATATGAGGAATCTTCAATAACTCTAAAGAAGCAAGAGGAAATCATGCCAGAACTTCCTCGAGTACCCAAATCTCCAAGATCCCAGACAGAAAGATTAGAGGAAACTATGTCAGTGAGGGAGCTAATGGAAGCTTTTCAAACTGGGCAGGACCCATCAAAATGCAAATCTGGCCTTTTTGAGCATAAGGCACCACTTTCTTCTCATAGTGAAACATTAAAAGACAAGCCTACAGACACCGAAGACAAAAGGGGGATAGAGCAGAGTCCAACATATGAGAGCCCCATCATTATCAACCAACCAGGGGATGTGAATAAAATGGACAAGACAGACATGACGGATGAGCAAGTTAGCTCAATCAGAAATACTACTGAGAAAACACAGTTGACATCCGAAAGGCCCTGTGGTAAGACAGTAAAATTTGCTGACACAGTTCAGTATGACATTGGAAATGAAGGCCCGGTGGCAGAATTCAGAGAGAGTAAGCCGCTAGAAAAAGAGACACTTTCTGTGAAGGAACGGATGAAACTATTCCAAACTGCGCAGGATTTCCCAGAAGCTTTTTCTGGACCGTCACAACAGAAAGTTTCTTCTGGTAAAACATTTGCATCTGAATCTGAGTCACAGCACCAAGCTCAGAGCCTTGCAGTTCTTAGTCCACAGGCTGATCCCATCTTATATGACAGGAGAGAAGATCAACCAGCAACTTTAACTGGACACAAATCTGAGGAATCAGGAGTATCAGATGGTTCTTCTTTTGGAAGGGCAGTTCCATTTCCTAATATTGTACAAAGTGACCCATTACATGTTAGTGCCCCAGGTGAAGAGCAAGATAAGCCCATCACATCTTCTGTCAAACAGCTAATAAAAACATTCCAGGACCCTTTGAAAACCAAAGTTGACAAACTTAAATCAGTTAGCCCTCAACCCATTCAAAGCATTCAACCCAATGATTTAACATCTCAACAAACACAAAATTATATTCACAACTCTGCTTCAGTTGCCCAAACAATAAGTAAAAAGAGAGATTCTAAAAATGAATCTCAACAAAGTTCTGATATGACCTGTTTTAGAAATACTGTTTTAGAGGAAAAAACTGAGAGGGTTACTTTTTATGATGAAAGGGTCAGCCTTAAGAACGAAGCATTAGACTTCTCAGAGAAAAGCCATGGAGAAATGCAGTTAGATGGATCATTCTTAAGCACTGCTAGGAGTTTATCTGAAGAAGCTCAAATCAGCCCAGATCGCAGACCTTCTGAAGACTTCACTCCTGACATAAAGGCTGAGCTGGAAGAAAGCCCGGAGTATCAGCGGTTCAGACAGACTAGAACAGTTCCAGATGTCAGTTATCAACTTTTGGTCCTTGAAGAGAACCAAGAGTTACCTGGTGATTCTGACACAAATCGAATGTCTCAATACAGTCCTTATTATAGGGAAGACATGAGCTCTGCTGTTCCCGAGACTTCCAAGTGTGCAAGCATGCCAGAATCCTCAGACAAGCATGTTGATTCAACATCCAGCTCAAAGGAAGTGCAACATTCTGACAACCACCAAAGAAGCAATGAAATGACCTTTATGCTTTCAGTAAGTGAAGATAAAAAAGAAGATATTATTTTTGAAGCAGGTGAGGCAAATACAGCAGCTGATTATGGAAGCAAAATACGTAATGGACAAATTGACACTGAAACCATAATCAAAGAGCCAAGACTTCAAGAAATCCAGACAGATGAAAAAACATCTCACCAGGCATCTGCAGCAGAAAAGGATGTCCAAGGAACAACGTTCTTAATGGAAAAGGACTTGGACCAGTATTCACCGACTAGGCCTTTTGAAAAAATGAAAATTGATCAGCATTGTCAAGAGACAGTTTTACTAAAGGATATTGATAATGAAACTGTTACATCAATGTCTACTGAAAATAAAATTCCTTTGATGGATGAAAGAACACAGGTTGTGACAGAGAAAAATATAGATTTAGGGACAGATGAAAAAAGAGAGAATGCACTGAAAAAAGACAGAAGATCTGATACATCAAAATCTTTCCCAACAAGTGTTGACAACGGCACCTCAAACAAAGACAATATAACATGCCAAATAAAAGAGGATCATGGTAATGAAGAAGGAGCAGAAACTTACCACTCACGATTGATAGAGAAATACACAAGAGAGGAAGAAGGCAGTGACTTTAAAACCTTCATGGAGGGACTCCCAGCGGAAGAAGAATTGGGTGACAAGAGGACCTCATTTGGTGCCTTTACTAAAACAACATATGTGCAAGGCATGCTATCATCAAACAGTAACTCAGATCAGAACCTCCAGGATATGCCAGTGGATGCCAGGCTTAAAGAGGTGGACATCACCCATAAGAACTTTAAAAAAGCCATGAACACCAGCATGCATATTGGTGCTCATGTTGAGAATGATCAAAGTGAAGAGAAACAGGAACTGACACAGCCTAGTATAAGTACAGTCAGAGAAATTGCAGAATCAGAGGTGCCATTCCAAGAAGTTTCAATCAAGAGGAAGGTGCATCAATCTGTACCTGAGAAAGATATGTCAGGAATGTTGTCACTGCTTGCCTATGACCTTGATCAATGTCTCAAAGAAAAGCCAGTGACAAGACAAAGTCATACTGAAGAAGATCTAGTTAATGAGAGCTGCAAAGAAATCAAACTGGCAAGGGGCACCTCAGAGGATGCTGTACAGAAACAGACAAATGTGCAGACAGTCATACTTGAAGTCAAACAACCAACAGAATATTTGGATCCAGAAACTACATTTGAACAAGTTTACATCACAACTGTACAACAACCTAAAACTGAGAAGAATATGTCAGGCATGTTGGCACTTCTCAGTTCTGATCTAGATGAATATGTTAAAGAAGAGTCAGTGACAAGAAAAGGCTATTTGGAAGATGATGTTGTCCATGAGAATTGTAAAGAAATAAAACTGTCTAGGATTAATTTAGAAGAAAGGGTGGAGGAAGAGGAAAAGTCACATACTGCTTTAATAGCAGCCAAAGAAGAAAGAACAAGTCCAGGTTTGGAGACTGTTTTCCAAAAAGTTCTTATTGAGAGAACTATATATCCAGAACAGTCAGTAACAGAGAAGAATATGTCTGGTATGTTATCACATCTCAGCAGTGGCATGCAGACTCATGTAGTTGAAGTTAAAGATCAACCACAAACCCAAGTTTTGGAGACTCATCTTGAACAGGTTTATGTTATGAGAAAGGGGAGCCCACAAAAGCCAGTTACTAAGAAAGAGATGTCAAGCATATTGTCACATCTGAGTACTGACCTAGATGAATATGTCACAGAAATGCCAGTGACAGCAAAAAGTCATTCTGAGGAAGATCTGGTCAATGAGAGCTGCAAAGAAATAAAACAGGTAAGAGATGGTTTAGAAGATGAGTTGGGAGGAGAAGAAAACATCCAGACTACCCCAGTTGTAGTCAAAGAACAAACAAAATCTTCTGTTTTGGAGGCTGAATTTGAACAAGTTCATGTTGAAAGAAAAGGAAGCCAACAAAAGTATATGACTAAGAAAGATATGTCAAGTATGTTGACACATCTGAGTAGTGACGTGGATGAATGTGTCAAACAAATGCCAATGATGAAGCAAAGCCCTCTGGAGGAGGATCTGGTCCATGAGAG
The DNA here is from genome assembly GCF_011125445.2 of Fundulus heteroclitus. Taxonomy (NCBI): domain Eukaryota; kingdom Metazoa; phylum Chordata; class Actinopteri; order Cyprinodontiformes; family Fundulidae; genus Fundulus; species Fundulus heteroclitus. Next base: position 12,167,977 of record NC_046365.1, read on the forward strand.
CTGCAAAGAAATAAAAGTGCCAATTGATCATTCAGAAGACCAGATAAGAGAAAATAAAAACATTCACACTGACCCAGTTGTATTCAAAGAACAAACAAAATCTTCTGTTTTGGAGACTGAATTTGAGCAAGTTCATATTGAGAGAAAAGGAAGCCAACAAAAGTCCATGAGTGAGAAGGATATGTCAAGCATGTTGTCACATCTGAGTAGTGACCTGGATGAATGTGTCAAACAAATGCCAGTGACTAGCCAAAGCCATCCTGAGGAAAAACTGGTCAATGAGAGCTGCAAAGAAATAAAAGTGCCAATGGATAATTCAGAAGCCGAGATTGGAGAAAAGGTAAACATTCACACTGACCCAGTTGTAGTCGAACAACACACAGACTCTTCCGTTTTGGAGACTGAATTTGAACAAGTTTATTCTGAGAGAAAAGGAAGCCCACAAAAGTCCATGACTGAGAAAGATATGTCAAGCATGTTGTCACATCTGAGTACTGACATAGATGAATATGTCAAACAAATGCCAGTGACAAGACAAAGTTATTCTGAGGAAGATCTGGTCAATGAGAGCTGCAAAGAAATAAAACTGGTAAGAGATGGTTTAGAAGACGAGTTGAGAGGAGAGGAAAATATTGACACCGACCCAGTTGTAGTCAAAGAACAAACAAAATCTTCTGGTGTGGAGGCTGAATTTGAACAAGTTCATATTGAGAGAAAAGGAAGCCAACAAGAGTCTATGACTGAAAAAGATATGTCAAGCATGTTGACACATCTAAGTGGTGACCTGGATGAATGTGTCAAACAAATGCCAGTGACTAGGCATGGACACCCTGAGGAAGATCTGATCCATGAGAGCTGCAAAGAAATAAAAGTTCCAATTGATCATTCTGAACACCAGATCAGGGAAAAGGAAGACTTCCAGCCTGACCCGGTTGTAGTCAAAGAACAAACAAAATCTTCTTTTGTGGAGGCTGAATTTGAACAAGTTCATATTGAGAGAAAAGGAAGCCAACAAGAGTCTATGACTGAAAAAGATATGTCGAGTATGTTGACACATCTTAGTAGTGACCTGGATGAATGTGTCAAACAAATGCCAGTGACTAGGCAAAGCCACCCTGAGGAAAATCTGGTCAATGACAGTTGCAAAGAAATAAAACTGGTAAGAGATAGTTTAGAAGACCTGTTGGGGGAAGAGGAAGACTTTCAGACCAACCCAGTTGTTGTCGAGGAACAAACACAATTTTCTGTTTTGGAGACTGAATTTGAACAAGTTCATATTGAAAGAAAAGGAAGCCAACAAAAGTCCATGACTGGAAAAGATATGTCAAGCATGTTGACACATCTAAGTAGTGACCTGGATGAATATGTCACACCAATGCCAGTGACTAGGCAAGGCCACCCGGAGGAAGATCTGTTCCATGAGAGCTGCACAGAAATAAAAGTGCCAATTGATAATTCAGAAGACCAGATCAGGGAAAAGGAAGACTTCCAGCCTGACCCGGTTGTAGTCAAAGAACAAACAAAATCTTCTGTTGTGGAGGCTGAATTTGAACAAGTTCATATTGAAAGAAAAGGAAGCCAACAAAAGTCCATGACTGGAAAAGATATGTCAAGCATGTTGACACATCTAAGTAGTGACCTGGATGAATATGTCACACCAATGCCAGTGACTAGGCAAGGCCACCCGGAGGAAGATCTGTTCCATGAGAGCTGCACAGAAATAAAATTGCCAATTGATAATTCAGAAGACCAGATCAGGGAAAAGGAAGACTTCCAGCTTGACCCGGTTGTAGTCAAAGAACAAACAAAATCTTCTGTTGTGGAGGCTGAATTTGAACAAGTTCATATTGAAAGAAAAGGAAGCCAGCAAAAGTACATGACTGGAAAAGATATGTCAGGTATGTTGACACATCTAAGTAGTGACCTGGATGAATATGTCAAACAAATGCCAGTGACTAGGCAAAGCCAATCTGAGGAAGATCTGGTCAATGAGAGCTGCAATGAAATAAAAGTGGTAAGAGATAGTTTAGAAGATGAGTTAGGGGGAGAGGAAAATATTCACACCGACCCAGTTGTAGTCAAAGAACAAACAAAATCTTCAGTTGTGGAGGCTGAATTTGAACAAGTTCATATTGAAAGAAAAGGAAGCCAACAAAAGTCCATGACTGAAAAAGATATGTCAAGTATGTTGACACATCTAAGTGGTGACCTGGATGAATATGTCAAACAAATGCCAGTGACTAAGGCAATGGACAATCCTGAGGAAGATCTGGTCAATGAGAGCTGCAATGAAATAAAAGTGGTAAGAGATAGTTTAGAAGATGAGTTCGGGAGAGAGGAAAATATTCACACTGCCCCAGTTGTAGTCAAAGAAAAAACAAAATCTTCTGTTGTAGAGGCTGAATTTGAACAAGTTCATATTGAAAGAAAAGGAAGCCAACAAAAGTCCATGACTGAAAAAGATATGTCAAGTATGTTGACACATCTAAGTAGTGACCTGGATGAATGTGTCAAACAAATGCCAGTGACTAGGCAAAGCCACCCTGAGGAAGATCTGGTCAATGAGAGCTGCAATGAAATAAAAGTGGTAAGAGATAGTTTAGAAGACGAGTTGGGGAGAGAGGAAAATATTCACACGGACTCAGTTGTAGTCAAAGAACAAACAAAATCTTCTGTTGTGGAGGCTGAATTTGAACAAGTTCATATTGAAAGAAAAGGAAGCCAACAAAAGTCCATGACTGAAAAAGATATGTCAAGTATGTTGACACATCTAAGTGGTGACCTGGATGAATATGTCAAACAAATGCCAGTGACTAGGCAAAGCCAATCTGAGGAAGATCTGGTCAATGAGAGCTGCAATGAAATAAAAGTGGTAAGAGATAGTTTAGAAGAGGAGTTAGGGGGAGAGGAAAATATTCACACCGACCCAGTTGTAGTCAAAGAACAAACAAAATCTTCAGTTGTGGAGGATGAATTTGAACAAGTTCATATTGAAAGAAAAGGAAGCCAACAAAAGTCCATGACTGAAAAAGATATGTCAAGTATGTTGACACATTTAAGTGGTGACCTGGACGAATATGTCAAACAAATGCCAGTGACTAGGCATGGACACCCTGAGGAAGATCTGGTCAATGAGAGCTGCAATGAAATAAAAGTGGTAAGAGATAGTTTAGAAGACGAGTTGGGGAGAGAGGAAAATATTCACACTGACCCAGTTGTAGTAAAAGAAAAACCAAAATCTTCTGTTGTGGAGGCTGAATTTGAACAAGTTCATATTGAAAGAAAAGGAAGCCAACAAATGTCCATGACTGAAAAAGATATGTCAAGTATGTTGACACATCTAAGTAGTGACCTGGACGAATATGCCAAACAAATGCCAGTGACTAGGCAAAGCCATCCTGAGGAAGATCTGGTCTATGAGAGCTGCAAAGAAATAAAAGTTCCAATTGATAATTCAGAAGACCAGATCAGGGAAAAGGAAGACTTTCACCCTAACCCGGTTGTAGTCAAAGAACAAACAAAATCTTCTGTTGTGGAGGCTGAATTTGAACAAGTTCATATTGAAAGAAAAGGAAGCCAACAAATGTCCATGACTGAAAAAGATATGGCAAGTATGTTGACACATCTAAGTAGTGACCTGGACGAATATGCCAAACAAATGCCAGTGACTAGGCAAAGCCATCCTGAGGAAGATCTGGTCCATGAGAGCTGCAAAGAAATAAAAGTTCCAATTGATAATTCAGAAGACCAGATCAGGGAAAAGGAAGACTTTCACCCTAACCCGGTTGTAGTCAAAGAACAAACAAAATCTTCTGTTGTGGAGGCTGAATTTGAACAAGTTCATATTGAGAGAAGAGGAAGCCAACAAGAGTCTATGACTGAAAAAGATATGTCAAGTATGTTGACACATCTAAGTAGTGACCTGGATGAATTTGTCAAACAAATGCCAGTGACTAGGCAAAGCCACCCTGAGGAAGATCTGGTCAATGAGACTTGCAATGAAATAAAAGTGGTAAGAGATAGTTTAGAAGACGAGTTGGGGAGAGAGGAAAATATTCACACGGACCCAGTTGTAGTCAAAGAACAAACAAAATCTTCTGTTGTGGAGACTGAATTTGAACAAGTTCATATTGAAAGAATAGGAAGCCAACAAAAGTCCATGACTGAAAAAGATATGTCAAGTATGTTGACACATCTAAGTAGTGACCTGGATGAATATGTCAAACAAATGCCAGTGACTAGGCATGGACACCCTGAGGAAGATCTGGTCAATGAGAGCTGCACAGAAATAAAAGTGCCAATTGATCATTCAAAAGGCCAGATCAGGGAAAAGGAAGATTTCCAGCCTGACTCGGTTGTAGTCAAAGGACAAACAAAATCTTCTGTTGTGGAGGCTGAATTTGAAAAAGTTCATATTGAGAGAAAAGGAAGCCAACAAGAGTCTATGACTGAAAAAGATATGTCAAGCATGTTGTCACATCTGAGTAGTGACCTGGATGAATATGTTAAACAAATGCCAGTGACTAGGCAAAGCCATCCTGAGGAAGATCTGGTCCATGAGAGCTGCAAAGAAATAAAAGTGCCAATTGATAATTCAGAAGACCAGAACAGGGAAAAGGAAGACTTTCAAACCAACCCAGTTGTTGTCAAAGAACAAAGCACACTTTCATTAGCTTCCACCAATGAAAGTGGAAGCTATACATGCCATGAGGAAAACACTTACAGGAGAGACTCATTGGAGGAAGCTGAAGCAAACCTCTCACAAAGAGCTTCACTGGATTCTGTTGACTCTCTGGATGGGATCACAGACATTGCAAAACCATATCCAAAATATGCTGATGGTAAAACTGATCTTGAAAATACAAGTGCAGCTGCTTCTCCTTCAAATCTCAATGGACAGGGTTGTTTTCAGTTTTCAACTACTTCTTACACACTACAACGTCCATCTGATTTAGAGAGCCTTCAGTCTCAGGAGTTTGATGAATCAGATCAAGAGCCACACCGTCAGGATTCATTAGAGTCCAGCCCTCTTATGGAAGGCAGCTCTTCAAAGAAGTCTCCTGATTCCATTGAGCCAAGCCCTACTAACGAATCTCCATGTCAAGACTCTCTTGAAGGAAGTCCTACTCAACCAAAGGAGCAACAGTTTCAGATGCCAGTTCAGACAGCTGTGTATGAAGATTATGCTTCCCAGCTCAAAGCATGTTTCGCTTCTGACAAAGGTATTCATGCAGATGAGTCCAGCAAGAATACACAAGATAACATAACTGTAATCCCACAAGTGGAAAGTAAAATGATGGATGATGAGTATACCAACACTACACAGAAAATAACTGGAGTTGGTATGCTTTCAGATGAAGGTGTTCACTCTCTCATCAGACAAGACTCTCTTGAAAGTAAGGACAGTGAGAGTGATACCACCTATAAACAATACACTCCAGAGGAAGAAATGTTTAAAATAGCTGTAAAGATCAAAACATTTGATGAAATGGAACAGGAATCCAAAACGAAGACAGACAAATTGTTAGATGCCCCTTCACTGTCTGAGAAAGATTATTATGATGAAAGTGACATAGATTTAAATATTCACCCAGCAATACAGCTCTCCTCAAAAGATGTGCTACACAACCGCTATGATAAATATGTAACAGAAAGCAGCTCTCCTCAACCAGTTGATGATTCATTATGTGTAACTGCAAGTCAGAAAGAGGTATCTGAGAGAAGTGTGACTATGCCCATAGTAGCGGATATATACAAAGATGTGACAGAAGGTGGGAGTTCCCCAGTAACAGAGGCACATTTTTCCCACTCTGTGACAAACGAACATTCCTTACATGGTAACATAGCAATTGAGTCACCACTGACATATGATTCAGAGTTTGTCAATAAATCCCAGGAAAACAAAACTACTACAGGAGTAGAAGATGTCACATTGGGTCATAGTTATAATAATGTAGGCCTACAGGAAAATACTGAGGCTGAGGAACACATGTCACTTGGTGCAGTAGAGGACAGAAAAACACCTAAAGAAACATCTGCTCAGACACCAGGTGGGGAGAAAAGCCCCAGTCCTTTTCAGTTTCAGGAAGGGAAGCTATTTGAAATGACTCGAGGTGGAGCCATTGACATGACAAGAAGAACCTTTGATGAAGAGGAAGGATACTCATTCTTTCATATCACTGAACATCCAGTTGAGGAAGTTGTTTTGGAGGCAACTATTTCAGACACAATGCTTCAAGGGACCCAAAAACAAGAGTTGACTCAGGATCTCTATGATGCAAGTTCTAGTCCTAAATCCAAAACTGTCCCCAAACCATCTCTCGAGAAGTCAGAGCTTGAGAAATTGCTTCAAAATGTTGATCTCTGCAGCCTTACTGACATCAAGCCTGCTTCTCTAGTTGCTTCTGAAACTCATACAGATAATTCAACACAGGCTGAAAGTCTTAAAAGCCTTGGGCTACATTATCTAGACACCACAATAGCTGACCTTCAGTCTGACCCATCAGATGGTGGTCATTTGGTGGATGATGGTTCAGACACCTCATCATCTGATGATGATGAGTTTGACGAAGATGAAGACCAGTGCTCAGTCATAGAAATGAAATATCATCAAGGTTCACCTTCATCCCCGGAAATCAAAGACTCTGCCAAAGTTAGAGAGGGAATATCAATGAGAGAACCACAGATTTCAGACATTGGTCAAGTTGATCAAAAAGTAGAAGAAACACCAATTTCAAATCGTAGAACTAGATCCGAGGATGACACAACTAAGGCCTTTATTAAAGAAGGTAGGAGTTATTCTGATAGCAGGCAACCCTGTAACATATTAAATATTACCCCCTCTAAACCTGCCATTAGCCATGAGAAAGCTTTAGCTGACAAGATTTCATCAAGTTCTCCAACAAATGAAACATCTGTGAGGTCTTCTTTGGAGACTGATGACATGAGTAGCGCTAGTCACATGAGTTCAGATTCTGTTATATTCACATACGACATCCCAGTCTCCCACAGTTCAGATTCTGATGGCAGTCAGTTGCCAGTTGTGTATCCGTCTTGCGGAGCAGAGGATGTGTTTGAGTCCAGGCCTTCCTGGGATGACACAGTGGAAACTCAGATGCAGAGAATCGGTGATGATCAAACTCCAGAATATGCATCAGGTATGGCTTCAGACAAATTGGGCCTTTGGTCTACCTTCTCTCTTTAGCAAATAAGTCCTTTCTTTCTCTTCCAAAGAAGAGTCTCACCATTACTCATTTACCGTTATTTTTACATTGGGATATGCTTCCTCCCATTTTATACTGTTGTCATATTTTATGTGTGTCTGTGTGCACGTGGGTAATAGTGCATTGCACTTGGTAAGTTACTATTATACTTCAGTACAACTATAATTGCAAGATCGAAACTAGAACATTTTGATGAAGCACTATTGTATTGCTGAGATTCTGCGTATCAATAACCCACCTTTACTAATGTTAACAAATCCAGTGCAACATTTGTATACCGTATAGTAACCAACACATTAACAACACTGCTTACACTAATGGCCTAAAAGCATGTTCTGTTTATGTGACCGGGTTGTAACTGTACATAAGCAAACTAAGTTTTGTGTTATAATCCATATAGACATCACACATCCTCATTAACCTTACAGCCTATAGCATAGATTCCTCAAGAAATCACGTTTTGCATCCATTCTGAAATATATTTTATATGTTGTGTATATGTTGGGTATACTGTTAAGGACAGTTGATGTTTTCAACAGGTAGATATCCCCATTTATTTTTTGGCTATGATTGTATTTTTTTAGCTGACTGGCAGAATGATGCTGACAGGAAAGAAGAGACATTAGCAATCATTGCAGATCTTCTTGGTTTCAGCTGGACTGGTAAGTCATTACTTTATATACTGTTGTAAAGAAAAATTTTAAGTATAATGTTGGAAAATACAATATAAACTCAAACTTTTTAAAACGTTTGTTTATGGACATTTTTAATTGAACAAGAGGAGTCTGCATTAACCATCCACTTTATTAGCTGCACCTTATCAACATCAGGTTGAACCCTCGTTTGCGTTCAGAACTGTGTTAATACATCAGAGCATCAACTGAGCAAGGTGTCACAAACCTTCCTCAGAGCTTTAGGTCCATATTGACATCATGACATTACATAGTTGTTTCAGATTTGTCAATGTAAAACTCCTGTTCCACCACAACTCAAAAGATGCCTTATTGGATTTATAACACCAGGAGGCGAACAGCCAGTATACGGGCACAAGGGTGAATGTGAGCACATACAGGTCCCCAGTGGCTAACAACAAACTTGATAGCTTGTTTAAATGTGCCTATAAGTGTCACAGATACCGTTAATCACTATTAATATTACTATTTATGTTTAAATGAACGCGAATGCCACATTCTCTAATTCACATTCTCTTGCGGAGCGAAGGAAATTAACAAACAAGCTATGTTGGAAACAAGGGTTGCTACCCTGGTGCTACCCTGCTACCCTTGTAAGTGCAAACCTACTTGGCGATTAAACTTAATTCTGATTCTGATAACTAGGAGCAAGCCATTGGTAATAGTGGCTAATGGAACATAAGGGAGCTCATTTTAAAGGACTTTTGCGTGATATTTTATCATTTTAGTTGAATGAGAGGATAGGAAAATACATAAAAATGTCAAAGTACCAGCTGTGTTTTAACACTTATCGATGTAAAGTGTATCACAACTTTGTAAACACAACCCAAAACCCATTAGCATGTGGCTGAAAGACTGCTAGGTGTAGCTCAGCTCAATAGATAGCATTGAAAATACATCCACAGGGCTCTCAACTCTCACGTAATGACCATGTGACACACGCATTTCCCTGACCGCACACGCACAGATGCCACACATGGCATTTCACACGCATAAAAATAACAATGGGCCATATGGGCTGCAGATGATCTGTTCAAAGCACTGACCACTCAGAACTCAGTCTTCTGCCTTCTGTTGAGCTGTTTTAACTTCTTTCACTGCTTGTGACCAACAATAATTCCTGCTGTAGTTCGTCTTAACGGAGCAGCGGAGAAAGAGCGTTCAGAGTTATGAATAATTTTGATCTTAACCAGTGATGAAAGTAAGCCAGTACGGTCCGGTACTGCGTACTGCTAAAATAATTTAAGCTGGTACGCAGGAGGCAAGGGAGGAGAGCGGCTGCCAGATAAAGGCTTCATTCAGAACCAGTCATGGTTGCAGGTTGGATCAGAAAATTTATGCAGTCTAAAACACCACTTAGTCTGTTTGTAATTTTCCTTTTTATTCATTCCGAATTGTTTCTGAACTATATGTGCTGTATTTTAGTGCCTCAACGGTACCTATTGCTCCTCTCCCCCCTCTTCACTCGGAGCCAGGGGCTTTTATCAGCACCTAGCCTTCAAAATGTGAGCCACTACATTTAATGTCCTTCCGCCTGTAGCAAAATGTCCAAATTAAAATCAATAGGAGAGTTAGTAGTTGTGTTTCATGCTATTTTGTTTAACGACACAGAACCAGTGGTGCAGCAGTGGGCGTGCTACATCGCCTTGCGCTTGAATTCAGGTGCACATAATTAAGTTACACGGAATTTAGGTGTGCACATTTAAGGGTCATTTTAAGGGATTTTCAACATTGGGGGTTTCAACCCAAACCCCTCATTCCTCCAACCCAAACCCCTCATTCCTCCTTTTCCCTCTAAATGAGCCCATCACTGTCTTTTTTTCTTAATTGTTATCCTTTATTAATTGTTTATCCTTTGCGTACAGCGCACCAATGGGGGGAAAAATCCACCCACCTCACCGCCTCAAACCGGTATCATTAAGTATAAATTATGCTGGTACCAGACCTTACCAAATTGGGGTTTTTCTACAGTAGCTTAGGAACCACAGAGCTTGAAAAGCCGTGCCTAAATCTGGGGTTGCTGAGCACGCTGGTGGCGCAGCGGGTAGCGCGGCCCATGTACAGAGAGAGGCCTTAGTCCTTAATGCGGTCGACCCGGGTTCGACTTTGCCTTTGTCTCTCCCCCTCTTCCACCCCCTTCCTGTCAGCCTACTGTAATAAAAAAAAAAGCGAGCCGCTAGAGCCTCAGAAAATCTCCAAAAAAAAAAATGTATGCAATGCATGAAAAGTGCTATAATTCTGATAGGATTCCGCCTTTAAGACTATTACTGGGCTAAAAGCAAAAAAAGGAAGTAATCATTCTGTCCACCCAGACCACAAACAACACGTGCTTGGAAAACAACTTCAAACTCAACCTTTGGCATGCATAATTATGCACTTGAGCGCCCTGCACAATAGAGGAGATTTGTCTGGTCAGGGCAGAGACTGACATGACAAATCTGCCACTGTGCAAGACGATGACAATGGTTATAAACTGTAACAGGCTAGAGGTGCATGGAGCTGAAAAGAGGTAAAACATCAGCAGCTGGAGTATGCGTAAAGACGCAGTGTGAACCTCTGTGTGCTTCAAGTGTTGCAGCGGAGGGGAACATGTTGGACCTTAAGGAGGCTTGATGAAATAGCCTCGCTCACCAATGAGGTTATAGGGCTATATTGATAAACAAACCCGTAGATTAATGATAATCAGTAGTGTTGTCATTCCCTGGATGTGAATCTGATAGTTCAGATTGTGCCTTTTATAATCATTTACAATATTTTCTTGTTATAGTCAGGAAGAAAAATATTGTGTGTTATTGAGCTGTTTTTGAATAACTTCTGTTTGCAAAACAACCATATTTCCCCCTTTTTAAAAACTGATAATATTCTCAACTCAATATTATTTATAAAATCTAAAACCTACTAATTTAAAACAGAATAAAAAATTAAAGCCAGCAAAATGTACAATAAAATGCAAATCCACAAAAACAAACAATAAAAACTTCAAAAGCTAACACCTCAAACTGGGTTAAAGGCCAAAAAGAAAAGATCTGTTTTAAGAGAACATTTAAAACAGAAAGTGAGTTTGTCTGCCTGATATGTAAAGCTACTTCATTGCAGATCAATTAGCAGTATGTGTCAGATGCTGACTTTAATATCCCAGGTCAACACTGATGTTAGAGACATCAATGTGCCCAAACAACATTAACTCAGTCTCTTTATCGTTCTGGTGTAAGAGGTTTGTTGACATCCCTGATTTCTGGTATGCATTCGAGAAGATTATTTTTAGAGCAACTATTTTCCTTTTCAGTGTTATAAAAGTCTTACTGTCTTCTGCCTAAAAAAAGATAGCTAAACACTGGTTTCTTATAACTGACCCCAAAGGGATGGGGTAAAGAGAGAAGTGGAAGAGGTCAAGAGTCACTCTGCATGAGTGAGACTCTTAAATAAAGTAAGAAAGTAATTTTCCATTCTCAAGAAAAAAGGAGTGTAATAATACCAGCAAGAACGTAAAACTACTTTCAGCCCTGGTCTCAACTTTATTCATTGATTATTTGTACATTTGTTTGGAGTTTGTTTCATTTGATCCATTCATGCGGGTCTATCTAGAAACAAAATATGTTTGACAAGAATTAAGCAGACAGCTGGAATGGACTCAGGAAGTTTTGGTGGCAGCAGACAAAATTTCTGGACATGAGCGACAATCAAAGCAAACTGTATTTTAATTAGAAATCTGGAAACAACAACAGAGCCGTTTATTTGGTGAGATTTATTGAGCATAAACGTTGTGAATTGAGATTAAATAGATGTAATTTTCCTCATATTAGGCAGTCTCGGTATGTTGACACAATTATGGGAAAATGGTTTTGTGATTTTTTTTTTTTCTTTCAGTTTTAACCTACTGACTGAGCAATAAAGTCTCAACACACCTATTTCATAGTAAAACATCTCTACTTCCATGTCTAGTCAGTTGAAATTGAGATGGAGCTGACTGGATCCGCTCCTCCTGCATCGCTCCCGATGCAGGGGGTACAAATTCCATATGAGGTACAATTACAGCAAAACCGACTCTCTCCCCCCGCAAGTGGGAGAGTGAAGCCGAGCCAGGGGTTGCTCAAGCTGGGATGCTCCTCCTACTATGCATTTAAAAAGGGTTAATCTACAGTCTGTAAATGCAGGAATTTCCCAGTCTGCCGTTCGGTTTGGCGTCTATATTTAATATTCCATGCAATGTTCATCTATATATCATGGCTGTCAGGCATAAAACCATCTGATGTTTTGAGGGTTAGAGATGTGTTTCCACATACTTTAGATTTACAAAGTATTGTAGTTGTTTTAGCTACTATAAAGCAAAATCAGCCATTTCTAGAATGCATAGACCAACTGTCTGCTAACAACAACCATGCCAGATTTAAAGTCTTTTAAATACCCTTTCTTCCCTATTCTGGTGCTTGGCTTGAACTTTACTAAGTTGGCTTTACCCCACCTATAGACCTCCATCCATTAACTTGCTGCTATGTTATCAGTAGATTCATTATTCATGTCAACAAGCATTTGAACAGGTGTACCTAATAAATTGACCAGTGAGCAAGAAGGGGAAAAAAACTGATGCTTTTGTACACTGTACAAAAAGAGACATTACTTTTCCTCACTGATATTAAGTCAAACTAAATGTCTCCAGTTTTAGGTCCATTAGACCAAAAGTTTTAAGTGATTGGAAATACTGAAATCATTTCTGTTCTCTAATATCAGACTATTTGGAGGCAATCAGATGTTTACATACACTAAGATTACTATGCCTTTAAACTATTTGGAAAAGCCTAGGTAATAATGGCTTTGTACACTTCTGATCCTTCTGTTGATTTTCAACATTTGAGTTGATTGGGTGACAAAAACGGACTGTGGACCTCCAGAAATCTGATCATCTTTGTGTACAGTTTCTAGATGGCTGAAAGTGCCATGTCATCTGTTAAAGCAAAATCATTTAAGTGAAAACAACATGGGATCACCCAGCTAGCACGACAAATTTGATTTTTTTTTTTAGAACTATTCTGGCAATTAATACGTGAAAATAATTTAGGTTAACCTAGCTGACTAAATATAGGAAATGTTTACTGTGAGTCAGTGTCAGGCAGTTAGTGAAAAAGTATATGTGTCTTTTTATACAGTGTATTTAAATGTCTGCTTTCAACACCACATCATGTTGCAAAACCAAAACTCATTGTATTTACTACAGGTGTGTTTTGTTCAACATTTCTATCTCTCTTTTTGTTATTATCTCCCCCAGAGCTGGCAAGGGAGCTAGAATTCAACGAGGATGATATACAGCAAGTAAGATTAGACAATCCTAATTCCCTGCAAGAGCAGAGCCATGCCTTGCTACAACGATGGGTTGAGCGGGAAGGCAAACATGCCACAGGTATTTGTCTTTAAATTACATATATTTCAACGTGGACATTTCTAGATATCATTGCAATTATCTTTATAAACTTTAGATGCTACACGTGAAGAGACTGAAAGCCAGCTTTGTTCATTAGCATCCTATTGCTTTACCTCTTAACAGTTTATCCTTTCTCAAGTTTTCTTTCTTCAAACAAACTCACCATAGCATAGTTGTTAACTGATCGTGATAGTGCACCTGCTCCTTTTCAGTGACATAAAATATAAAAATCCTTCAAAAATGTTTCCTGTTGCAAGAACACTGTATATACATTGTTTATTTTATGTTTATTTCTGTGTACTGGATAAAATGCTACATATCAGAATAGAGCGTTGGCAACTTTCTATGCCACAGCTACTTTTCAGTTTACCAGAGTAACCAGAGAAATATGTATGCTGAAGTCAGCGTGTGTCCTTCTTTGAGCTATTATTGATGCATGGGACTGTGAAACACAGAATACTTATGAAGATTAACACACTGTGTCCTTGAATATAATCAATATTTTCTAAAAGGCGGAAAATATTATCTAATTGTATTTGTAGATAATTTTATACATTTATGATGTGTTTCTCCAAGGAGAAATTTAAAAAGAAATTCTTCCTTCATCTTCCATATCTGCATGCTGCAGACTTGAATAAATTTTTTTGTGTTAAAACAATATTTATGTATTTCATTTTCTTCCCAGAGGACTGCCTGATAAGAAAGCTAACGAAGATCAACCGAATGGACATAGTTCATCTTATTGAAACCCAGATGAACAAGTCAGTTCAAGAGCAAACATCAAGGACTTATGCAGAGATAGAAAAGACTCTTGATCACAGCGAAGGTAACAGAACCTTTTCTATAGTCCTTTCCCAAACCAAGCTCTCTATCCGTGTTTGCTTGTACTCTAATCCATGGTCTATTTTTAAGTTTCAGTAGCCTTATCTTCAGTGCAAGAAGATACAGACAGCCCTAGAATTGTGAGGAGGGTGGAGTCAGACCGCAGACCACCCCCAGCAGTTTCTGAAGAAGACCTCTCCGTTGCCTCCTTACTGGATATCCCTTCGTGGGCAGAACCTGCTGGACAAACCCACTCAGAGAGCATACATGGAGACTTATTGGAGGATCTTGAAATCCCACAGTAAATTAATAATTTTAATTTACTCTTGACTCTGCAACTTTGCTTGGAATTGAAATGTAAGATGTTTCCATACTTGCAGACCTATAGCGTATCATTTAAGTAATTCCATTCAAGCCAATATATAAATACACAAATACTCATACAGAAACTCAGTGGAATGGCCACTTTGCTGGGAGTACCTGAACAACAAACTAAATTTTGTTCAGGGACTGTCTGAACAACATTATTATATTATTTATTGTAAATAAAAAAGTGAAAGTGTGTTAATAGTTAAAGCTCACATTCATTTTAATTTGTACTACAAAAACATAGAATGATCCATATTAGTGGGAGTGGTGGCCTATTGAGCCGGGTGTTTGCATCTTGGAGAGGCTGCAAGGTTAGACCCAAAGTCTGTCACTTTGGGTCCCTGAGCAAGACCCTTGACCACAGATTGCTCCACATGTGTCACTCATTGTTGGCAACACGCTGCTCCCTAAGAGATGGGTAACGCTGAGAAGTCCCCCTCTTTGGGAATACTGCATATATATAGATTCATTATGGACAGGGTGAAATATTTCAAGATTCTAGCTATTTATTGTAATTTCTATGTTAACTGAAAACCAAATTTTTGCCTCTGGGCCAGCAACATAGATAGAATACAGAACAGAACAGAGAATAAGGCTTCTTCCATTGGGTGCACCGACCTCTATGTATTTATAAACTACTCATACTAAGCTATGAAAGCACTTCCATTTTTGATGCAATTTTTATTAGACTTCAGCATAATATGTATTTATAAAAGCAATACTTGATTTTTGCTAATAAAAAGCCAAACTAGTTGCACACGCCTTTAACAAAATAATGGGAAAATTGTGTAATATTCTCATAAACTTAATAGCTGGATTATCGCTAATAATCTGGGCTTTTTATTACATCCCTAGTTCTTACCTTTTAATGTTTGAATCTTGTCATCAAAATAAATTTTTGGACCTATTCTTTTCTCTTAACAGTGAACTGAACCCTAATCTGTGGACCTCAGAAGATGTGGTTACACAAGACTCTGCTAGTCACGGCAAATCAGAGGAGCAAGTAAGTACACAGTTCAGAACAAAAGAAGCCGCACTGAAGAGCCAAGCAGCTCAGGTGAAACACCATCAAGCTTCCAGCTGTAATGAAGGTGATTACATCAGGTCTGCCCAAGCCGTCCCCACATTCAAAGGTGACTGGTGTCAAACCCTATCAATGAAGCAATGTGGGTGTAAGGATAAGCAAAGCAAGTCACCAGACGTTATGAGGGTACCGCTATCCATATCTATCAGAGACTTTGGTTTGAGTCTGTCTGAGTCAGACAAAGCTGAAAGTGACTTTACTGAACTTTCCGATGAGTTTATTTGCCCACCTCTGCTTGGTAATACAGAAGCCACCAGAACTATTTTGGGAAAAGTGTCTGAACCAGTTTCACCAGACATGACCTTAGAGGAGAATCAACCAACTCTGGCTGTGACTGAAGATGACACAGATGTAGTACAGAAAAGTAGGGTACCTCAGAAGGAACCTGATAACGCATCACGAAGTGATTACAAGATTCCACCTGTTTCAAGTTTGGATTTGGAACTCAAAGCTGCCAAGTCATGCGAGGACAAAAATCCTAAAGACCAAGTACAAAAAGATGGGTGTCTCCAACACATACCTTTCATTGATGACGATGACATTCAGTCAAATGAGTCTGACATTAGTGCAGCTAAGTACAGCATGGTGAAACTGAACAAAAACCTGAAAATTCAGACAATTTTACCACAGAATCTTACCAACAGTAGCTGCACTCATTTGAGATGTGACTCAACTGATACTAATTTGTGTCCTTTACCAGAATATAAAAAAGCAACCGTTACATCTAAAATATCCTACATTCCAGAGCCACAAATTGTTTCTTCAATGTTGTTCTCACATCTTGATCCTCAAATTGGTCATAGAACGACTGAAACTTTGCCTTCCATTTTTTCAGATGTCTGCCCTTTGACCCCTGATTCTTTGGTGTCTGAGGAACAGTATGAGTCATTTTCGCCTGTTAATGAAGCAGGCCTTTTCTCAGCCGATGCATGGATGACAAAGACCTCTACATCTGGGCTGTCATCTCCTGAATCTGTTATGTCAGTGAGCGATTACAGAGCAATGTCACCTGATTCTCCGCTGGGTACGAAATGGTTTTTACCTACAGACTTTTCCAACACACTAGAAAGCTGTCGGGCTCTTTCTCCAATGTCTGACGGATGTAGTTCACCGGGTATTAATCTAAATTACAATGAAAACAAACAAAGAATCTGTTCAGAAGATTTAGCAAAACCTGTGATTTCAACTTCCTATTCAGGGCCGTTTGAGTTATTGAATTGTTTTAAATCACTGCCACTGGACTCTCAAGTGCCTATATGTAGTCAAACTGTTCAAGATGTTTCACATACCAGGGTAGAAAAAAGAACACTCTCACCTGCGGCTTCAGATATTGAATGTGATGATGTTCTTGAGTTTCTTTCACTTAATAAAAGAGCATTTTCACCAGAATTAACCTCAGTTAGAGGACCAGAGACGGATTGTAGACCATTTTCTCCAGAGTCTCAGTCATCTCAGTGCAGCTTCTCGTTTCTTGATCTTATGTACTCAGAACCAACCCGCTCCCAACTGAGGAGTCAATATTGTGATTATTTTATACTTTATTCAGGTGGTAACCAAACATCACCACCACTGATCAATGATGATCATGCAGTAATGACCGATGAGGAGGTATATCCTGATATATCCTTGACAAAACAAATAGATAGTTTATATTACCCTTCTCCATCACATTGGAACACATCAACTGAAAATCTTCCACCAGATATTGAATGTTCACAAGATTTTGTTAAGGAATGTGTCTATATGCAAGACTCAAAAAATGCTCTGAAAATATCTTTTAATAATTGGACTTATGAAACAAATCTGACTAACCAAGATTCAGTGAAACTTAAGGTAAAAACAGAAGAGAAAACACAAACTGCAGGTTTACTCTCTAACTTTGAAGGAGTTGTTTGTGAACATGAACAGATGAATTACTCTAATTTTAGAAGTGATAAAAAAGAAACAATAAAAACGGACAAAATTACTCAATCTCAGCTAGGTTGCTGGAATTCAAATCGATCTTCTGAAAATGTATCAATAAAAGGCCAGGCAACAAATGATTTGACAAAAACATGGCAACCAGAAGCTGCACATGTCCATCTGGAAGGAGAATCCTCAGAAACAAGCTCTGAAAAGCAAAACAAAGGGGGTGATAAAATGTTTAACTTTTTCAAAAGAGAACCAATACCCAAACCAGTAGTCTTTCAGCTGGTAGAGAAACCAAAATATGTTTTAAAGTTTCTGAATTTTCCCACCTCACTACCTGATAACACATTGTGTTTGTTAGATGAGAGTGACACTGGATGTAGAGTTGCCAAATTTGATGGTAGGAGAAAGGTCGAAGATGAGGTTGATGGCAAAGTTCAATCACCTCTCTTGGAATACAAAGGCTCAGGTGTAACTGGAACTTTCCCTCCATTGCATACTACTGCCAGATCGCTGACATATGCAGAAGTTGTTAAAGGTATTACCTTAGGAGATCCTTTATCTGCTTTCCAATCGGAGGAGCAGTCTAGCCCTCTGTTCGTAGATGATTGGGATTCTGAGTTAGGTTGTCATACTCCTGACTCAGTGGGGTCTTGCAGTGAATTGAGACAAATGTCTCCGGACTCGCCTGTTCCTCAGTTCCAATGTCCTTATATAGATTGCATTGTGCCGTTGTCAGGAAGCAGGTCAGTTTCACCAGAATCGACATTATCAGACTGGGAAGGCAATGACTTTTGTCTGGAAGGTCTTTTTATGGACAACAGAGCAGAATCCCCTCAGTCAGTTGTGTCAGACTTTCAACTGGATAAGTTATTCAGCAGCAGGACTTTGTCCCCAGACTCTGTGTCTTCTGATTTTGACTTTTCACTTTCAAATGACTGGCTGGCAGATTTTAGGGCATCCTCACCAGAATCTGTGGCATCAGTTGAAGATCAAACTTTGTCTGATGTTTGTACATTTGGTCAGCTATATGATCAACACTGTAACTATTACCTACAGTATTCATTAAATAGACCAGCATCCCGTCTATCAACACTGTCAGATCAAGAGAACAATGACTTTTGCCTCCAGGAGATGTTTGTTGACAACCGAACAGATTCACCAGATTCACTTCCTCCTGAGTCAAAACAGTCAGGTGTCAATGTAACCTTCTCTCCACTTCTTCCCACTTCAAGGCCTCTGACATATGCAGAGGTTGTCAGAGGTACATCCTTTAAAACACAATCAGAGCCTATAGTTGGTGTCAGATTGTTGGAGTCTAGTGTTGTTTCATCTGCTTTCCAATCAGAGGAGCAGTCTAGCCCTCTATTCGTAGATGATTGGGATTCTGAGTTAGGTTGTCATACTCCTGACTCAGTGGGGTCTTGCAGTGAATTGAGACAAATGTCTCCGGACTCGCCTGTTCCTCAGTTCCAATGTCCTTATATAGATTGCATTGTGCCGTTGTCAGGAAGCAGGTCAGTTTCACCAGAATCGACATTATCAGACTGGGAAGGCAACTACTGGTGTCTGGAAGGTCTTTTTATGGACAACAGAGCAGAATCCCCTCAGTCAGTTGTGTCAGACTTTCAACTGGATAAGTTATTCAGCAGCAGGACGTTGTCCCCAGACTCTGTGTCTTCTGATTTTGATTTTTCACTTTTAAATGACTGGCTGGCAGATTTTAGGGCATCCTCACCAGAATCTGTGGCATCAGTTGAAGATCAAACTTTATCTGATGTTTGTACATTTGGTCAGCTATATGATCAACACTGTAACTATTACCTACAGTATTCATTAAATAGACCAGGATCCCGTCTATCAACACTGTCAGATCCAGAGGACAATGACTTTTGCCTGCAGGAGATGTTTGTTGACAACCGAACAGATTCACCAGATTCACTTCCTCCTGAGTTAAAACAGTCAGGTGTCAATGTAACCTCCTCTCCACTTCTTCCCACTTCAAGGCCTCTGACATATGCAGAGGTTGTCAGAGGTACATCCTTTAAAACACAATCAGAGCCTATAGTTGGTGTCAGATTGTTGGAGTCCAGTGTTGTTTCATCTGCTTTCCAATCAGAGGAGCAGTCTAGCCCTCTATTCGTAGATGATTGGGATTCTGAGTTAGGTTGTCATACTCCTGACTCAGTGGGGTCTTGCAGTGAATTGAGACAAATGTCTCCGGACTCGCCTGTTCCTCAGTTCCAATGTCCTTATATAGATTGCATTGTGCCGTTGTCAGGAAGCAGGTCAGTTTCACCAGAATCAACATTATCAGACTGGGAAGGCAACGACTTGTGTCTGGAAGGTCTTTTTATGGACAACAGAGCAGAATCCCCTCAGTCAGTTGTGTCAGACTTTCAACTGGATAAGTTATTCAGCAGCAGGACGTTGTCCCCAGACTCTGTGTCTTCTGATTTTGACTTTTCACTTTTAAATGACTGGCTGGCAGATTTTAGGGCATCCTCACCAGAATCTGTGGCATCAGTTGAAGATCAAACTTTGTCTGATGTTTGTACATTTGGTCAGCTATATGATCAACACTGTAACTATTACCTACAGTATTCATTAAATAGACCAGGATCCCGTCTATCAACACTGTCAGATCCAGAGGACAATGACTTTTGCCTCCAGGAGATGTTTGTTGACAACCGAACAGATTCACCAGATTCACTTCCTCCTGAGTTAAAACAGTCAGGTGTCAATGTAACCTCCTCTTCACTTCTTCCCACTTCAAGGCCTCTGACATATGCAGAGGTTGTCAGAGGTACATCCTTTAAAACACAATCAGAGCCTATAGTTGGTGTCAGATTGTTGGAGTCTAGTGTTGTTTCATCTGCTTTCCAATCAGAGGAGCAGTCTAGCCCTCTATTCGTAGATGATTGGGATTCTGAGTTAGGTTGTCATACTCCTGACTCAGTGGGGTCTTGCAGTGAATTGAGACAAATGTCTCCGGACTCGCCTGTTCCTCAGTTCCAATGTCCTTATATAGATTGCATTGTGCCGTTGTCAGGAAGCAGGTCAGTTTCACCAGAATCGACATTATCAGACTGGGAAGGCAACGACTTGTGTCTGGAAGGTCTTTTTATGGACAACAGAGCAGAATCCCCTCAGTCAGTTGTGTCAGACTTTCAACTGGATAAGTTATTCAGCAGCAGGACGTTGTCCCCAGACTCTGTGTCTTCTGATTTTGACTTTTCACTTTTAAATGACTGGCTGGCAGATTTTAGGGCATCCTCACCAGAATCTGTGGCATCAGTTGAAGATCAAACTTTGTCTGATGTTTGTACATTTGGTCAGCTATATGATCAACACTGTAACTATTACCTACAGTATTCATTAAATAGACCAGCATCCCGTCTATCAACACTGTCAGATCCAGAGGACAATGACTTTTGCCTCCAGGAGATGTTTGTTGACAACCGAACAGATTCACCAGATTCACTTCCTCCTGAGTTAAAACAGTCAGGTGTCAATGTAACCTCCTCTCCACTTCTTCCCACTTCAAGGCCTCTGACATATGCAGAGGTTGTCAGAGGTACATCCTTTAAAACACAATCAGAGCCTATAGTTGGTGTCAGATTGTTGGAGTCCAGTGTTGTTTCATCTGCTTTCCAATCAGAGGAGCACTCTAGCCCTCTATTCGTAGATGATTGGGATTCTGAGTTAGGTTGTCATACTCCTGACTCAGTGGGGTCTTGCAGTGAATTGAGACAAATGTCTCCGGACTCGCCTGTTCCTCAGTTCCAATGTCCTTATATAGATTGCATTGTGGAGTATTCAGGAAGCAGGTCAGTTTCACCAGAATCGACATTATCAGACTGGGAAGGCAATGACTTGTGTCTGGAAGGTCTTTTTATGGACAACAGAGCAGAATCCCCTCAGTCAGTTGTGTCAGACTTTCAACTGGATAAGTTATTCAGCAGCAGGACGTTGTCCCCAGACTCTGTGTCTTCTGATTTTGACTTTTCACTTTTAAATGACTGGCTGGCAGATTTTAGGGCATCCTCACCAGAATCTGTGGCATCAGTTGAAGATCAAACTTTATCTGATGTTTGTACATTTGGTCAGCTATATGATCAACACTGTAACTATTACCTACAGTATTCATTAAATAGACCAGGATCCCGTCTATCAACACTGTCAGATCCAGAGGACAATGACTTTTGCCTCCAGGAGATGTTTGTTGACAACCGAACAGATTCACCAGATTCACTTCCTCCTGAGTTAAAACAGTCAGGTGTCAATGTAACCTCCTCTCCACTTCTTCCCACTTCAAGGCCTCTGACATATGCAGAGGTTGTCAGAGGTACATCCTTTAAAACACAATCAGAGCCTATAGTTGGTGTCAGATTGTTGGAGTCCAGTGTTGTTTCATCTGCTTTCCAATCAGAGGAGCACTCTAGCCCTCTATTCGTAGATGATTGGGATTCTGAGTTAGGTTGTCATACTCCTGACTCAGTGGGGTCTTGCAGTGAATTGAGACAAATGTCTCCGGACTCGCCTGTTCCTCAGTTCCAATGTCCTTATATAGATTGCATTGTGCCGTATGTCAGGAAGCAGGTCAGTTTCACCAGAATCGACATTATCAGACTGGGAAGGCAACGACTTGTGTCTGGAAGGTCTTTTTATGGACAACAGAGCAGAATCCCCTCAGTCAGTTGTGTCAGACTTTCAACTGGATAAGTTATTCAGCAGCAGGACGTTGTCCCCAGACTCTGTGTCTTCTGATTTTGACTTTTCACTTTTAAATGACTGGCTGGCAGATTTTAGGGCATCCTCACCAGAATCTGTGGCATCAGTTGAAGATCAAACTTTGTCTGATGTTTGTACATTTGGTCAGCTATATGATCAACACTGTAACTATTACCTACAGTATTCATTAAATAGACCAGGATCCCGTCTATCAACACTGTCAGATCCAGAGGACAATGACTTTTGCCTCCAGGAGATGTTTGTTGACAACCGAACAGATTCACCAGATTCACTTCCTCCTGAGTTAAAACAGTCAGGTGTCAATGTAACCTCCTCTCCACTTCTTCCCACTTCAAGGCCTCTGACATATGCAGAGGTTGTCAGAGGTACATCCTTTAAAACACAATCAGAGCCTATAGTTGGTGTCAGATTGTTGGAGTCCAGTGTTGTTTCATCTGCTTTCCAATCAGAGGAGCACTCTAGCCCTCTATTCGTAGATGATTGGGATTCTGAGTTAGGTTGTCATACTCCTGACTCAGTGGGGTCTTGCAGTGAATTGAGACAAATGTCTCCGGACTCGCCTGTTCCTCAGTTCCAATGTCCTTATATAGATTGCATTGTGCCGTATGTCAGGAAGCAGGTCAGTTTCACCAGAATCAACATTATCAGACTGGGAAGGCAACGACTTGTGTCTGGAAGGTCTTTTTATGGACAACAGAGCAGAATCCCCTCAGTCAGTTGTGTCAGACTTTCAACTGGATAAGTTATTCAGCAGCAGGACGTTGTCCCCAGACTCTGTGTCTTCTGATTTTGACTTTTCACTTTTAAATGACTGGCTGGCAGATTTTAGGGCATCCTCACCAGAATCTGTGGCATCAGTTGAAGATCAAACTTTGTCTGATGTTTGTACATTTGGTCAGCTATATGATCAACACTGTAACTATTACCTACAGTATTCATTAAATAGACCAGGATCCCGTCTATCAACACTGTCAGATCCAGAGGACAATGACTTTTGCCTCCAGGAGATGTTTGTTGACAACCGAACAGATTCACCAGATTCACTTCCTCCTGAGTTAAAACAGTCAGGTGTCAATGTAACCTCCTCTCCACTTCTTCCCACTTCAAGGCCTCTGACATATGCAGAGGTTGTCAGAGGTACATCCTTTAAAACACAATCAGAGCCTATAGTTGGTGTCAGATTGTTGGAGTCCAGTGTTGTTTCATCTGCTTTCCAATCAGAGGAGCACTCTAGCCCTCTATTCGTAGATGATTGGGATTCTGAGTTAGGTTGTCATACTCCTGACTCAGTGGGGTCTTGCAGTGAATTGAGACAAATGTCTCCGGACTCGCCTGTTCCTCAGTTCCAATGTCCTTATATAGATTGCATTGTGCCGTTGTCAGGAAGCAGGTCAGTTTCACCAGAATCGACATTATCAGACTGGGAAGGCAACGACTTGTGTCTGGAAGGTCTTTTTATGGACAACAGAGCAGAATCCCCTCAGTCAGTTGTGTCAGACTTTCAACTGGATAAGTTATTCAGCAGCAGGACGTTGTCCCCAGACTCTGTGTCTTCTGATTTTGACTTTTCACTTTTAAATGACTGGCTGGCAGATTTTAGGGCATCCTCACCAGAATCTGTGGCATCAGTTGAAGATCAAACTTTGTCTGATGTTTGTACATTTGGTCAGCTATATGATCAACACTGTAACTATTACCTACAGTATTCATTAAATAGACCAGGATCCCGTCTATCAACACTGTCAGATCCAGAGGACAATGACTTTTGCCTCCAGGAGATGTTTGTTGACAACCGAACAGATTCACCAGATTCACTTCCTCCTGAGTTAAAACAGTCAGGTGTCAATGTAACCTCCTCTCCACTTCTTCCCACTTCAAGGCCTCTGACATATGCAGAGGTTGTCAGAGGTACATCCTTTAAAACACAATCAGAGCCTATAGTTGGTGTCAGATTGTTGGAGTCCAGTGTTGTTTCATCTGCTTTCCAATCAGAGGAGCACTCTAGCCCTCTATTCGTAGATGATTGGGATTCTGAGTTAGGTTGTCATACTCCTGACTCAGTGGGGTCTTGCAGTGAATTGAGACAAATGTCTCCGGACTCGCCTGTTCCTCAGTTCCAATGTCCTTATATAGATTGCATTGTGCCGTTGTCAGGAAGCAGGTCAGTTTCACCAGAATCGACATTATCAGACTGGGAAGGCAACGACTTGTGTCTGGAAGGTCTTTTTATGGACAACAGAGCAGAATCCCCTCAGTCAGTTGTGTCAGACTTTCAACTGGATAAGTTATTCAGCAGCAGGACGTTGTCCCCAGACTCTGTGTCTTCTGATTTTGACTTTTCACTTTTAAATGACTGGCTGGCAGATTTTAGGGCATCCTCACCAGAATCTGTGGCATCAGTTGAAGATCAAACTTTATCTGATGTTTGTACATTTGGTCAGCTATATGATCAACACTGTAACTATTACCTACAGTATTCATTAAATAGACCAGGATCCCGTCTATCAACACTGTCAGATCCAGAGGACAATGACTTTTGCCTCCAGGAGATGTTTGTTGACAACCGAACAGATTCACCAGATTCACTTCCTCCTGAGTTAAAACAGTCAGGTGTCAATGTAACCTCCTCTCCACTTCTTCCCACTTCAAGGCCTCTGACATATGCAGAGGTTGTCAGAGGTACATCCTTTAAAACACAATCAGAGCCTATAGTTGGTGTCAGATTGTTGGAGTCCAGTGTTGTTTCATCTGCTTTCCAATCAGAGGAGCACTCTAGCCCTCTATT
Source organism: Fundulus heteroclitus (assembly GCF_011125445.2). Lineage (NCBI taxonomy): Eukaryota > Metazoa > Chordata > Actinopteri > Cyprinodontiformes > Fundulidae > Fundulus > Fundulus heteroclitus. The sequence goes on from NC_046365.1 coordinate 12,193,031, forward strand.
CGTAGATGATTGGGATTCTGAGTTAGGTTGTCATACTCCTGACTCAGTGGGGTCTTGCAGTGAATTGAGACAAATGTCTCCGGACTCGCCTGTTCCTCAGTTCCAATGTCCTTATATAGATTGCATTGTGCCGTATTCAGGAAGCAGGTCAGTTTCACCAGAATCGACATTATCAGACTGGGAAGGCAACGACTTGTGTCTGGAAGGTCTTTTTATGGACAACAGAGCAGAATCCCCTCAGTCAGTTGTGTCAGACTTTCAACTGGATAAGTTATTCAGCAGCAGGACGTTGTCCCCAGACTCTGTGTCTTCTGATTTTGACTTTTCACTTTTAAATGACTGGCTGGCAGATTTTAGGGCATCCTCACCAGAATCTGTGGCATCAGTTGAAGATCAAACTTTGTCTGATGTTTGTACATTTGGTCAGCTATATGATCAACACTGTAACTATTACCTACAGTATTCATTAAATAGACCAGGATCCCGTCTATCAACACTGTCAGATCCAGAGGACAATGACTTTTGCCTCCAGGAGATGTTTGTTGACAACCGAACAGATTCACCAGATTCACTTCCTCCTGAGTTAAAACAGTCAGGTGTCAATGTAACCTCCTCTCCACTTCTTCCCACTTCAAGGCCTCTGACATATGCAGAGGTTGTCAGAGGTACATCCTTTAAAACACAATCAGAGCCTATAGTTGGTGTCAGATTGTTGGAGTCCAGTGTTGTTTCATCTGCTTTCCAATCAGAGGAGCACTCTAGCCCTCTATTCGTAGATGATTGGGATTCTGAGTTAGGTTGTCATACTCCTGACTCAGTGGGGTCTTGCAGTGAATTGAGACAAATGTCTCCGGACTCGCCTGTTCCTCAGTTCCAATGTCCTTATATAGATTGCATTGTGCCGTTGTCAGGAAGCAGGTCAGTTTCACCAGAATCAACATTATCAGACTGGGAAGGCAACGACTTGTGTCTGGAAGGTCTTTTTATGGACAACAGAGCAGAATCCCCTCAGTCAGTTGTGTCAGACTTTCAACTGGATAAGTTATTCAGCAGCAGGACGTTGTCCCCAGACTCTGTGTCTTCTGATTTTGACTTTTCACTTTTAAATGACTGGCTGGCAGATTTTAGGGCATCCTCACCAGAATCTGTGGCATCAGTTGAAGATCAAACTTTATCTGATGTTTGTACATTTGGTCAGCTATATGATCAACACTGTAACTATTACCTACAGTATTCATTAAATAGACCAGGATCCCGTCTATCAACACTGTCAGATCCAGAGGACAATGACTTTTGCCTCCAGGAGATGTTTGTTGACAACCGAACAGATTCACCAGATTCACTTCCTCCTGAGTTAAAACAGTCAGGTGTCAATGTAACCTCCTCTCCACTTCTTCCCACTTCAAGGCCTCTGACATATGCAGAGGTTGTCAGAGGTACATCCTTTAAAACACAATCAGAGCCTATAGTTGGTGTCAGATTGTTGGAGTCCAGTGTTGTTTCATCTGCTTTCCAATCAGAGGAGCACTCTAGCCCTCTATTCGTAGATGATTGGGATTCTGAGTTAGGTTGTCATACTCCTGACTCAGTGGGGTCTTGCAGTGAATTGAGACAAATGTCTCCGGACTCGCCTGTTCCTCAGTTCCAATGTCCTTATATAGATTGCATTGTGCCGTTGTCAGGAAGCAGGTCAGTTTCACCAGAATCGACATTATCAGACTGGGAAGGCAACGACTTGTGTCTGGAAGGTCTTTTTATGGACAACAGAGCAGAATCCCCTCAGTCAGTTGTGTCAGACTTTCAACTGGATAAGTTATTCAGCAGCAGGACGTTGTCCCCAGACTCTGTGTCTTCTGATTTTGACTTTTCACTTTTAAATGACTGGCTGGCAGATTTTAGGGCATCCTCACCAGAATCTGTGGCATCAGTTGAAGATCAAACTTTGTCTGATGTTTGTACATTTGGTCAGCTATATGATCAACACTGTAACTATTACCTACAGTATTCATTAAATAGACCAGGATCCCGTCTATCAACACTGTCAGATCCAGAGGACAATGACTTTTGCCTCCAGGAGATGTTTGTTGACAACCGAACAGATTCACCAGATTCACTTCCTCCTGAGTTAAAACAGTCAGGTGTCAATGTAACCTCCTCTCCACTTCTTCCCACTTCAAGGCCTCTGACATATGCAGAGGTTGTCAGAGGTACATCCTTTAAAACACAATCAGAGCCTATAGTTGGTGTCAGATTGTTGGAGTCCAGTGTTGTTTCATCTGCTTTCCAATCAGAGGAGCACTCTAGCCCTCTATTCGTAGATGATTGGGATTCTGAGTTAGGTTGTCATACTCCTGACTCAGTGGGGTCTTGCAGTGAATTGAGACAAATGTCTCCGGACTCGCCTGTTCCTCAGTTCCAATGTCCTTATATAGATTGCATTGTGCCGTTGTCAGGAAGCAGGTCAGTTTCACCAGAATCGACATTATCAGACTGGGAAGGCAACGACTTGTGTCTGGAAGGTCTTTTTATGGACAACAGAGCAGAATCCCCTCAGTCAGTTGTGTCAGACTTTCAACTGGATAAGTTATTCAGCAGCAGGACGTTGTCCCCAGACTCTGTGTCTTCTGATTTTGACTTTTCACTTTTAAATGACTGGCTGGCAGATTTTAGGGCATCCTCACCAGAATCTGTGGCATCAGTTGAAGATCAAACTTTGTCTGATGTTTGTACATTTGGTCAGCTATATGATCAACACTGTAACTATTACCTACAGTATTCATTAAATAGACCAGGATCCCGTCTATCAACACTGTCAGATCCAGAGGACAATGACTTTTGCCTCCAGGAGATGTTTGTTGACAACCGAACAGATTCACCAGATTCACTTCCTCCTGAGTTAAAACAGTCAGGTGTCAATGTAACCTCCTCTCCACTTCTTCCCACTTCAAGGCCTCTGACATATGCAGAGGTTGTCAGAGGTACATCCTTTAAAACACAATCAGAGCCTATAGTTGGTGTCAGATTGTTGGAGTCCAGTGTTGTTTCATCTGCTTTCCAATCAGAGGAGCAGTCTAGCCCTCTATTCGTAGATGATTGGGATTCTGAGTTAGGTTGTCATACTCCTGACTCAGTGGGGTCTTGCAGTGAATTGAGACAAATGTCTCCGGACTCGCCTGTTCCTCAGTTCCAATGTCCTTATATAGATTGCATTGTGCCGTATGTCAGGAAGCAGGTCAGTTTCACCAGAATCAACATTATCAGACTGGGAAGGCAACGACTTGTGTCTGGAAGGTCTTTTTATGGACAACAGAGCAGAATCCCCTCAGTCAGTTGTGTCAGACTTTCAACTGGATAAGTTATTCAGCAGCAGGACGTTGTCCCCAGACTCTGTGTCTTCTGATTTTGACTTTTCACTTTTAAATGACTGGCTGGCAGATTTTAGGGCATCCTCACCAGAATCTGTGGCATCAGTTGAAGATCAAACTTTGTCTGATGTTTGTACATTTGGTCAGCTATATGATCAACACTGTAACTATTACCTACAGTATTCATTAAATAGACCAGGATCCCGTCTATCAACACTGTCAGATCCAGAGGACAATGACTTTTGCCTCCAGGAGATGTTTGTTGACAACCGAACAGATTCACCAGATTCACTTCCTCCTGAGTTAAAACAGTCAGGTGTCAATGTAACCTCCTCTCCACTTCTTCCCACTTCAAGGCCTCTGACATATGCAGAGGTTGTCAGAGGTACATCCTTTAAAACACAATCAGAGCCTATAGTTGGTGTCAGATTGTTGGAGTCCAGTGTTGTTTCATCTGCTTTCCAATCAGAGGAGCACTCTAGCCCTCTATTCGTAGATGATTGGGATTCTGAGTTAGGTTGTCATACTCCTGACTCAGTGGGGTCTTGCAGTGAATTGAGACAAATGTCTCCGGACTCGCCTGTTCCTCAGTTCCAATGTCCTTATATAGATTGCATTGTGCCGTTGTCAGGAAGCAGGTCAGTTTCACCAGAATCGACATTATCAGACTGGGAAGGCAACGACTTGTGTCTGGAAGGTCTTTTTATGGACAACAGAGCAGAATCCCCTCAGTCAGTTGTGTCAGACTTTCAACTGGATAAGTTATTCAGCAGCAGGACGTTGTCCCCAGACTCTGTGTCTTCTGATTTTGACTTTTCACTTTTAAATGACTGGCTGGCAGATTTTAGGGCATCCTCACCAGAATCTGTGGCATCAGTTGAAGATCAAACTTTGTCTGATGTTTGTACATTTGGTCAGCTATATGATCAACACTGTAACTATTACCTACAGTATTCATTAAATAGACCAGGATCCCGTCTATCAACACTGTCAGATCCAGAGGACAATGACTTTTGCCTCCAGGAGATGTTTGTTGACAACCGAACAGATTCACCAGATTCACTTCCTCCTGAGTTAAAACAGTCAGGTGTCAATGTAACCTCCTCTCCACTTCTTCCCACTTCAAGGCCTCTGACATATGCAGAGGTTGTCAGAGGTACATCCTTTAAAACACAATCAGAGCCTATAGTTGGTGTCAGATTGTTGGAGTCCAGTGTTGTTTCATCTGCTTTCCAATCAGAGGAGCACTCTAGCCCTCTATTCGTAGATGATTGGGATTCTGAGTTAGGTTGTCATACTCCTGACTCAGTGGGGTCTTGCAGTGAATTGAGACAAATGTCTCCGGACTCGCCTGTTCCTCTGTTCCAATGTCCTTATATAGATTGCATTGTGCAGTATTCAGGAAGCAGGTCAGTTTCACCAGAATCAACATTATCAGACTGGGAAGGCAACGACTTGTGTCTGGAAGGTCTTTTTATGGACAACAGAGCAGAATCCCCTCAGTCAGTTGTGTCAGACTTTCAACTGGATAAGTTATTCAGCAGCAGGACGTTGTCCCCAGACTCTGTGTCTTCTGATTTTGACTTTTCACTTTTAAATGACTGGCTGGCAGATTTTAGGGCATCCTCACCAGAATCTGTGGCATCAGTTGAAGATGAAACTTTATCTGATGTTTGTACATTTGGTCAGCTATATGATCAACACTGTAACTATTACCTACAGTATTCATTAAATAGACCAGGATCCCGTCTATCAACACTGTCAGATATAGAGGACAATGACTTTTGCCTCCAGGAGATGTTTGTTTACAACCGAACAGATTCACCAGATTCACTTCCTCCTGAGTTAAAACAGTCAGGTGTCAATGTAACCTCCTCTCCACTTCTTCCCACTTCAAGGCCTCTGACATATGCAGAGGTTGTCAGAGGTACATCCTTTAAAACACAATCAGAGCCTATAGTTGGTGTCAGATTGTTGGAGTCCAGTGTTGTTTCATCTGCTTTCCAATCAGAGGAGCAGTCTAGCCCTCTATTCGTAGATGATTGGGATTCTGAGTTAGGTTGTCATACTCCTGACTCAGTGGGGTCTTGCAGTGAATTGAGACAAATGTCTCCGGACTCGCCTGTTCCTCAGTTCCAATGTCCTTATATAGATTGCATTGTGCCGTTGTCAGGAAGCAGGTCAGTTTCACCAGAATCGACATTATCAGACTGGGAAGGCAACGACTTGTGTCTGGAAGGTCTTTTTATGGACAACAGAGCAGAATCCCCTCAGTCAGTTGTGTCAGACTTTCAACTGGATAAGTTATTCAGCAGCAGGACGTTGTCCCCAGACTCTGTGTCTTCTGATTTTGACTTTTCACTTTTAAATGACTGGCTGGCAGATTTTAGGGCATCCTCACCAGAATCTGTGGCATCAGTTGAAGATCAAACTTTGTCTGATGTTTGTACATTTGGTCAGCTATATGATCAACACTGTAACTATTACCTACAGTATTCATTAAATAGACCAGGATCCCGTCTATCAACACTGTCAGATCCAGAGGACAATGACTTTTGCCTCCAGGAGATGTTTGTTGACAACCGAACAGATTCACCAGATTCACTTCCTCCTGAGTTAAAACAGTCAGGTGTCAATGTAACCTCCTCTCCACTTCTTCCCACTTCAAGGCCTCTGACATATGCAGAGGTTGTCAGAGGTACATCCTTTAAAACACAATCAGAGCCTATAGTTGGTGTCAGATTGTTGGAGTCCAGTGTTGTTTCATCTGCTTTCCAATCAGAGGAGCACTCTAGCCCTCTATTCGTAGATGATTGGGATTCTGAGTTAGGTTGTCATACTCCTGACTCAGTGGGGTCTTGCAGTGAATTGAGACAAATGTCTCCGGACTCGCCTGTTCCTCAGTTCCAATGTCCTTATATAGATTGCATTGTGCCGTTGTCAGGAAGCAGGTCAGTTTCACCAGAATCGACATTATCAGACTGGGAAGGCAACGACTTGTGTCTGGAAGGTCTTTTTATGGACAACAGAGCAGAATCCCCTCAGTCAGTTGTGTCAGACTTTCAACTGGATAAGTTATTCAGCAGCAGGACGTTGTCCCCAGACTCTGTGTCTTCTGATTTTGACTTTTCACTTTTAAATGACTGGCTGGCAGATTTTAGGGCATCCTCACCAGAATCTGTGGCATCAGTTGAAGATCAAACTTTGTCTGATGTTTGTACATTTGGTCAGCTATATGATCAACACTGTAACTATTACCTACAGTATTCATTAAATAGACCAGGATCCCGTCTATCAACACTGTCAGATATAGAGGACAATGACTTTTGCCTCCAGGAGATGTTTGTTTACAACCGAACAGATTCACCAGATTCACTTCCTCCTGAGTTAAAACAGTCAGGTGTCAATGTAACCTCCTCTCCACTTCTTCCCACTTCAAGGCCTCTGACATATGCAGAGGTTGTCAGAGGTACATCCTTTAAAACACAATCAGAGCCTATAGTTGGTGTCAGATTGTTGGAGTCCAGTGTTGTTTCATCTGCTTTCCAATCAGAGGAGCACTCTAGCCCTCTATTCGTAGATGATTGGGATTCTGAGTTAGGTTGTCATACTCCTGACTCAGTGGGGTCTTGCAGTGAATTGAGACAAATGTCTCCGGACTCGCCTGTTCCTCAGTTCCAATGTCCTTATATAGATTGCATTGTGCCGTTGTCAGGAAGCAGGTCAGTTTCACCAGAATCGACATTATCAGACTGGGAAGGCAACGACTTGTGTCTGGAAGGTCTTTTTATGGACAACAGAGCAGAATCCCCTCAGTCAGTTGTGTCAGACTTTCAACTGGATAAGTTATTCAGCAGCAGGACGTTGTCCCCAGACTCTGTGTCTTCTGATTTTGACTTTTCACTTTTAAATGACTGGCTGGCAGATTTTAGGGCATCCTCACCAGAATCTGTGGCATCAGTTGAAGATCAAACTTTGTCTGATGTTTGTACATTTGGTCAGCTATATGATCAACACTGTAACTATTACCTACAGTATTCATTAAATAGACCAGGATCCCGTCTATCAACACTGTCAGATATAGAGGACAATGACTTTTGCCTGCAGGAGATGTTTGTTTACAACCGAACAGATTCACCAGATTCACTTCCTCCTGAGTTAAAACAGTCAGGTGTCAATGTAACCTCCTCTCCACTTCTTCCCACTTCAAGGCCTCTGACATATGCAGAGGTTGTCAGAGGTACATCCTTTAAAACACAATCAGAGCCTATAGTTGGTGTCAGATTGTTGGAGTCTAGTGTTGTTTCATCTGCTTTCCAATCAGAGGAGCACTCTAGCCCTCTATTCGTAGATGATTGGGATTCTGAGTTAGGTTGTCATACTCCTGACTCAGTGGGGTCTTGCAGTGAATTGAGACAAATGTCTCCGGACTCGCCTGTTCCTCAGTTCCAATGTCCTTATATAGATTGCATTGTGGAGTATTCAGGAAGCAGGTCAGTTTCACCAGAATCGACATTATCAGACTGGGAAGGCAACGACTTGTGTCTGGAAGGTCTTTTTATGGACAACAGAGCAGAATCCCCTCAGTCAGTTGTGTCAGACTTTCAACTGGATAAGTTATTCAGCAGCAGGACGTTGTCCCCAGACTCTGTGTCTTCTGATTTTGACTTTTCACTTTTAAATGACTGGCTGGCAGATTTTAGGGCATCCTCACCAGAATCTGTGGCATCAGTTGAAGATCAAACTTTGTCTGATGTTTGTACATTTGGTCAGCTATATGATCAACACTGTAACTATTACCTACAGTATTCATTAAATAGACCAGGATCCCGTCTATCAACACTGTCAGATATAGAGGACAATGACTTTTGCCTCCAGGAGATGTTTGTTGACAACCGATCAGATTCACCAGATTCACTTCCTCCTGAGTTAAAACAGTCAAGTGTCAATGTAACCTCCTCTCCACTTCTTCCCACTTCAAGGCCTCTGACATATGCAGAGGTTGTCAGAGGTACATCCTTTAAAACACAATCAGAGCCTATAGTTGGTGTCAGATTGTTGGAGTCTAGTGTTGTTTCATCTGCTTTCCAATCAGAGGAGCACTCTAGCCCTCTATTCGTAGATGATTGGGATTCTGAGTTAGGTTGTCATACTCCTGACTCAGTGGGGTCTTGCAGTGAATTGAGACAAATGTCTCCGGACTCGCCTGTTCCTCAGTTCCAATGTCCTTATATAGATTGCATTGTGCCGTTGTCAGGAAGCAGGTCAGTTTCACCAGAATCGACATTATCAGACTGGGAAGGCAATGACTTGTGTCTGGAAGGTGTTTTTATGGACAACAGAGCAGAATCCCCTCAGTCAGTTGTGTCAGACTTTCAACTGGATAAGTTATTCAGCAGCATAACAATTTGTCCTGATTCCCCTACAGCGTTCAAGCTCCCAGACATAATTGTAACTCCTTCTACACTTCCTAATACTACTACACCACACACGTTGCCGGTGGCTTGTCATGAAAACATTGTTGAGAATCCTGCATGTTCATTTTTCCAACATGAGTCATCCTCCCACAATGCTGTATCTTTTTATCCATCTCCACTAACTTATCAAAACTCAGACACTCTTCACCAATCCCATTTAAAATTCCATTCCCTGCTGATTTCCAAAGTGCACGATCCTTTGTACAAGGGGCAATGCACTAATTGTGTGTTAAAGATTTCCAATTGTCTATAGGAAGCTAAGTGGATTTTTAACAGTATTTAACTTAATAAACAAATATCACTTTCTTAAAGGGTTCATAAGTCCCAATAAACAGAAATAGGGTAATACAATATTTGTTTGTTTTTAATATGTGTTCTCTTTGATCCTAAATCTTTCCAAATCTCAAAATGAAATGATCATCACCATTTGTGAGATCTCTTTAGGACAATTAAAGGAGCCTAGTCATGTAATAAGACTTTACAAATTTCTTCGCTAGTATATATATATATATATATATTAGGGCTGGGCAACGATTAAAATATTTAATCGCGATTAATCGCACTGATTAATCGCGATTAATCGCGATTAATCGCATTGTATTTACAAACTCCAAGAATGAATTCAAAAGTAGTGTAAAGAGCACTTTTATTTTAATGTTCTGCTGCCATATGAACAAAAGTGTTGTAACATTTGTAGCACTTATCAGTAACACATATTTAGTGTAAAGCTCAACTTAAACATGTAAAACAAAAAATAGCAATAATAATAAATTAAAGCTTATTGCCACTGACAGGGAATTCTCTTTATGGGGAAAAAATCTACCAAAAACAGGCAATTTCTGAGGTAACAGCAGGGAGCAGCATTACCATTTTATGTTCAATACCAAAGTTTAACTTGGCAGTGGTTCCAACAAACTTGTTTCTGTCATATTCCATGCTGGAAGAACTTTAAACTGAAATGCTTGCTAACTCGATATGCTTGCGTTTATTTGACGTTGACACGCGGTTTTTTGTTGTTGCTTTCTCGCGCGCATATAGTGAATGGCAGGGAAAAACAGGCAAAAACACATGGATGCTTTGAAACGAGAAGCGACTTCACCGACGGCGTCGATGCAGACCCCCCCCCGCTCCGCTCCGCACAAAACTTGTTCCGGCCGCCAACTCACCGCCTCGCCTCGCCTAAGCTCGCTCGCGGTACCTGCGGGAAACACCGCCTTCCGCATGTCAGCTGTGTTTTTTTCCGGCCAGCACCTTTCTTCCTCTTTGAATCTGAGGCTGGGCTGACAGCGAGGTTATTGGCGCATTATCGCCACCTACTGTTCTGATTCAAACCCCTACACCGCAGCAACAGACCTTCACAAAATAAAAGCATGTGACCAACATGCGTTAACGCGCGTTAAAGAAAATATCGCCGTTAATAGTCTAATGAGTTAACGCGAAATTAACGCGTTAACTTGCCCAGCCCTAATATATATATATATATATATATATATATATATATATATAGTTTTACATATATGTGTGTATGTGTATTTACACGCAGTATTTCTCAAACAGACCCTACTTGGGTGGCCCCTTTAAGATTCTCAGGAAGTGTTGTTGCTGTAATAAATTCAAAGTTTGAAAATGTTCTGCCTGCTTGTTATGCATAATCCATATGCCATCTCACCAAAATTTCATTATAGTGATACGTGACAATAAAGATTCTTGATTCCATCACTTTATTGCGAGGCATTGTGTGACACTCTGCTGGCTTTTACAGTAGCTGTGTCAGTCGTCACCATCTTGCTTTCTGATAATTCTGCGGTACTGCAGGCAGATGGCACAACAATGTTTATGTCTGCTGATAGTGCCCAGTGCAAAGTTCTTTTCAGTCTCAAAAAGGAATAATTCACCACAATCAGGATGAACGCACGCCGTAAATTGTGTTATTTGAAGATGAATACATGATTTTGTGTGTGTGTTTTTTTTATGGTCAAAATACGTGACTAGGCCCATTTAAGACACATTGCTCCCCCACAACACACACACAATAATTTGTTATAACTGAAATGCAGTAATATGAGTTCTTCTTAATGTCTACTTCCATGCTTGGGATATTTTTATCTCACTTGTAGACATGTGTTTTTATTTAATCCCATTTAAACATTACAAAATAAAAATTCAGCTGTGTTTTGTTACTGCATCACAATCACATTGTACCAGCAAATTATAAACATATAAGTAGTATGGTGCAACTTAAACTCAACGTAAACTTAAAATAGTATTAAAAAACATTCATGTTTTACAATGTATATGTAAAGCTATGAAAAATACTGTTAACAGTAGTTTTAAAGACGGCAAAAAAATGTAAGCGACAAAACTCAAACCAAGCGTACTCATTTTTTATGTAGAAGCTAACATTAGCACTACAGCTCAGCAGCAGCAGGAAACTGAGATAACAATTACTGAACACAAAAGGCCTTAAAATTGAAGAGAAGGGTGCAGTGGTAGTGCATGCGACCCATATTAGACACAGGCCATTGTCCTCATACTGGCTGTAATCAGGTTTGAGTCCCGGCCTGTGGACCTTTTCTGCATGTCTTTCCCCTCTCTCTCACCCCCATTTTCTGTTAGCCCACTGTCAAATAAGGATCCCTAGTGCAGCAGAAATAACAGAAAATGTGAAAAATGGAAGCGAGACTAATAGAAGGAAAGACTTATGCGATGGATGATAAAGATGTGTAATCTACACATTGATGTATTTATTTATTTATAACATCTGCCACTAGATTTGGCAATAATGATAAGCTTATAATAAAATAAAACCAGAAAGATACCACGAGTTCTGCCTTAGGGAGAGTCATTTACCATTTCCTCCCAGTGACAGCTCATTGGTGGTAATGACAACTGAGGCATAGAGTGGCCCTCGGTAGCTATATGATACTTGTGTGTGTCTGTTGTAATAACACAAATTATTGAGGTCTACTTTTTTTTGTCTTCATGTTTACCTCTTAAGTTATTTCAGTGTCACCACTGAAAACTTTAGTATCACGTTGAATCACATGTCATCTGTAAAAACAAGGGAATGGTTTCCTCATGCTGGCTTAGCTGTACAAGGACAAGCAAAAAAAAAAAAAAAGACTGAGTGAAATACAAACTAAGTGGAGAGCGTCTGAATTTAGATTGCTCACAAGGACAACCTCTTCCTCAAGATTTCTTCCCAAAGGAAGTCCGGGTTGAAGCTCAACAAAAATATGCCTTGGTGCTGGTAAGAAAGCACAAGATCTTGCTTGTTCATGAGTGCAGTGTTGGTTTCAAATTTCTTAAAAAGAATGTGGCAACATAAAAAGGCATTTAACAAGTAGAGGTTCGCATGTTTGCTTTTCAGCTGTCCAAGTGATTCTTCTATGTGGCAAAACTAATCAAAATCCTCATGACCCAATAATTAATGGCACGAGCTTCATTCTTTTTAATTCAGAGCATCGTTTAGCAAAATTGCTCCCTTCAGATATTTCCTCAACTGCTGCGGGGGTTTTAAATGGCAACAGGTAGAGGCATGTGTCAAAAGACTCCAGCTCCTGACTAAAATGTGTGTGTTTCCATTATATTTATTTCCATACATTTACATAGTGTTTTCCAGGCATACCTCTCCACTCACACAGGTGGTCCCTGGCTTCTATCTGAACTCAAAAATGATATTTCCTTGTGGCACAACAGTTATGAGTTGCTTGTTAATTATTCAGGTGTCACATAAAGCACTTTGAATAGACTCTGTGTATGTGTGTTAGTGAAGGGGTATGAACAACTGCTGAAAAGGAGCTGTTTTTCTCTGTTTTAAAATATCTGAACCGCAAGAGATCCTGACGCTATTAAAGCTGTGTTTTTATCGCTGTACGTGTTTTGCCTCTTGGAAACAGCCTTCTGCTTTTATAAGTGCAGATGAAACACAGAGTTACTGTCATTTTGCACATTCAGTGCTGAATTATAATTTATTTGTGCCCTGCAGTTGTACTGAAAATTGTGCTATTACACTACAGTTAATGATGTTTGTCTGCTTAAACCATTCAGTGTCCATCTACCGTACTAGAATTGAATTCCTTCCAATCTAAAAAAAAAAAAAAGTCGTTGAAGAAAAGCTGCCCTGTCCAAAGATATGACTATGCCACAAGATTATTTCTCTATTGGAAAGAAGACTTAACCTCAACAAACATCTGTGTGGGCCACAAATAAATTTTAAATTGAGACTTGGCTCTTATGTTTTGAATTACCTAGAGCATTTTTGTTTCAGTCTTCATTGTATACCCAAAAGCAATTGAAAATGTTTTGACGTATTTTTTTCCCCCACTCCGTTATATTATTTCTTTCAGATGCCATCTTCAACTTTCAAGACCGATATTTCTCAGTCCTCAAAACAGAGCAATGTTGATATGGGACAAATTCAGGGCTTTCAAGCCGAGACACTATTGCTGACACATGATTCACACACAGCAAAAACAAAATCCCCTGTTGCACCTAGGTCGGATCTAATTAACACTAAATATGACATCACACTGACCAGCCTTCCACACGCAAAACATGAATATAGTGAATCAGGCTCTGCGATTCCAGAAACACAAGACAACTGTGATGTTCATACCGGCAAGTCCTCAAACTCCCCACCAACACCACAGGAATCTGGAACTCCACAGCTGGATCAGCTTCTTTCCGATTTGAAGGAAATCAAACTCAAGTTCTTACCAGAAACACTTGATTCACATGCATCAGAGTCCTCTGATGACAGCCCAGAGGAGGTGGAAGCCTACACATATGAAGAACTTTCCCCCGAAGAGGAATCCCCGACTGATAAGAGCAATGAAGTCAGTGAGTCTACTGTTGCACAGTTTACAGAAGGTAGCACAAATGTAGGACACTGTCTTGATACAAAAAGAGTTTCTGAGTCAAACCTTGACATTTATCAAGAATCTAATTTGTCACCAACTGATGCTCCTTCAATCCCTATCCATCCACAAATATTTTGTGAGGAAATTGAACTACCGCTAAATTGTGGTCAATATCTGTCCTGCAGAGGTGTTGGGAGTGTTACTGAAACATTGCCTTCACTGGCTGACACACCTAAATCCAATCTGACAGATTTTAACAGCGAAAACCTGACTGTTACCGCTTATTCAAGTCACGTAGGACAATGTCTACCTACACAACCTTTAGAGTCAAGGGCTACGACAGAAGAGGCTTCTGCCCATGCTAACCCAGATCAGCATTTATGGGATCCAACCTCAACTGGAACCATATCCTCCCAGTTACCGTCTGATTTTACTTCTGATACGGTTACCCCTGCGAGACATTTCAGCCTTGATGAACTGATACCTTACCCATCCTCCAGGAGCGTAGAAATGCCTTCTGATGAGGATAGACCAACGATCTGTACACAGCACTCTGAAGAAACCATGGCTCTAGTTGACTATGAATGTTTTACCACTGAAACTCCTTCATTCCAACTCAATACTGAGATCTCTTCATCGGCTTCTGACGAGGAGTACACCATCCCGCAAGGAGGTGAAGAGACTTCCTCTGATTCAGTGACCTATACCTGCACACCTCCCGTAATTTCCGATGGAGCACATTGCAGGGAGGCCAGCGCAGACTTGGATTACTCTAGCATGGAGCCCTACTTTGACTGCAAACAAGTAGTATCGGATTTCTCAGAGACTGAACCGGACGTCCCTGAGGCGACTGGCAGTGCAGGTCTGTCTCAGCATCAGCTCAGAAATGTTGGAGCACAGGAAAAGGCAAAGCAAAAGGTGCTCCTGTCTTCTGGAAGTGAAGATTATGAAGACGCTCCTTTGGTTCACGAGGATTGCCATCAGGAACGTGGGGAGAGCAAAGAATCGCTGTGTCAGTCAGAGACATCAGATGAAGAATTCGCACTGTGCAAAACTTCACAGCCTTCTGGATCTTACTATACTGATAAGTCTCTGCCCAGGGTAAGACAAGTGTGAAAAAGATCATACAAATTTTTTCCCCCCGAGAGCTGAGTCTTACAGCTTATTAGATTTGCTTCATGAAGAAATGACTGCTAAGCCTCGGCTAGCCCATTTGAAACTTGAGGTCCCTTTGACCCACATTTATTTTAAATTCTACAACCCCTAACGCAGCATGTGTCACCTGGTGAAGACTTGTTTGTCCCTGGCAGTAAGCAATGTCTGAATAAGTATTCCAATATTTTCAAGCATGACATCTTTTCCAAATGTTTTTTTTTTTTTTTTTTCAAGTGCTGTGTTGTACCTTCCAGTGTAGTATCCAACACACTGGAACGTGCGCTCTTCCTCTCAGCTCCCAGCCTGCTTTATCACACACAGAATATTCACACAGGGGGACTTTCACGAATCTGAACTCATTTGTGTTGCTTGGTCAGGAGGTCTCTGCAGAGTTTGGATCAATGTCAGAGAGTTCAGATGAGGAGTTTTTGACCACCAGAATAATACGAAGGAGGGTTTTTATTAAGGTATCCGATTATGCATGGCTCCTGATGACGCTCTGCTTCAGCATGGAAACCTTGACTTCATTGTTTTTCTCTCCTGAATAGAACGAGTGAAAACGTGTGTTTTCAGGCCTATAACTTCCACTTTGTTTGCACAGATGGCTGAAGGTCTTGGAGGTGTTTTAGGCTGCTGTGAGCAAGTCTTTGCTGATTTTATTTCACGACATAACCCTTAACGTTTGTTTGCTGTTTCCCTTATTTCTCTCACGAACTTCAAATGCAAGTGTTGTGCGTCTCTCATGTGTTACCACTGAGTGCGGTGTTAACGTTAAAACTTCATGCTGAACCAAACCGCCGTTCCTGATTGTTTTTTGTTTCTGTTTCCCAAACAGGTTGATAAGTTGGCTGACATCCCTACTCAGTCAGTGACCGAAGAAAAGTACCGGGATGAAAATGGCCATCTAGTTGTCAAACGGGTAGAGTTGGTTTTCACATGCTCTAATTTACATCTAAACATGTAATCTACCTTTTGACGACAAGGTTTTGGACGGCAGTTTGAACGTATAGTTTTGATTATACGTCACCCAGTTGCCTTTTTTGACATGCAAACAATTCTCGTACTCAGGTTACACGAAAAGTAATCCGCAAATGTGTTTCCGCTGATGGTGTGGAGCGTGAAGAGATACCGTCAGAGGGAGCTCCTGAGGAGTCCTTCACTGTAGCAGATGGAGATGGTCACTCCAAGGCGGTAAAGCGGACTTCAATAAAAAGTGTTGGCGACCATACAGAGGTGCACGTGCTCTCAATGCTTATAAAAGTCTCTGAAAAAAGTATTTCTCCCCTTGCATTTACTCAGGGAATTGGGATTATGTAGCTGTGTCTTTTTCAAATCAGTTTCCTTTAATAAATCAAATAATTATATTTAAGCTGTTGTCTTTGTCTGATGTCTGATATCAGAATGTGTTTGATGATCTGAAACAGTTAAGTGTGAGAAAAACAGAGGAAATCTGTAGGGGAAATGCTTTTTTCCCAGCACTGTATGCAATAGTTGTTATATTGATATTACATTCACATAAAAAGTATTGCAGATTGTAAAAATACTGATAATGTTTTATGCTGACTTAGGTCAAATTTCTACAAAGTGAAGGCTTGCCCTCATCAAGGCCTGAAAGAGCTGGTTCAGAAAAGAAAACTGCAGCTGAGGATGAAAGGACAAGAACTTCCCAAGGGGATCAGTCTTTGGCCTCAGACCTCCCATCAACCCTAAACGATTTCAAACAGGTTTGTGAACCTCAAAATTCCGTAAATTTGATCTAGCAAAAAAATGTTTCAAAACCGTGACGTCTTCGCAACCATTCCAAGGTTTACCCTGCCTCTTGCTCAGTTATCGCAGCTCCATCGTTAGTCTGATAGTGCTACTAGAGTACCATTCAGTCTTGCTTTTAAGGATTGAGCTCCATCTAAATACCCTTCATTATAGCTCGTAGCTCCTGTTCCCTTTTCACAGGGTCCGTAGTAAAAACTCTATTGTGGGAAGGAAATGAGTTTTGGATGGCTGTGCCAATTTTGGAGAGCCTTCAAGACCGACGTCATTATGTGACGGAAACGCACATGAATGATGCGAGTCAAATCTGGGCCGACAGCCTTCCGAAAATGAACTACAAAGTGTTCGCTCTCTTCTCTCTGGCTGTTGTTGTTGATTCCCGTGAGGTGAACTGTGCTTATGAGGGGTTCCTAGGCAAAACTAGCCGCAGCAGAGAGCATTCAGGCTACTTTTCTCACCTGCTTCTTTACTGACTTCCCTATTCAGGCAGCACTTATCATGGCGACCGCTGACACGCCTCCACTTTGACTAAAGAGTCTTTATTATGTAAAATATTTTTGTTTTGAGACAATAGAGTTGTTGAATCCCTTCCTAGTCTTACTTTTTAACTAGAGTTTTTCTTTTTAAATATGATTATTATTTTACTTGCAATGATGATTTTTCTTTATTTCTTCTTTTTTTTAATAGTTCTTTGGTGGGGTTTTTTTATTTATTTTTTTGGAGGGGGCTGTATTAAATTTGAGCTTCTCCTCTCTAGTCTTTTTTATTTTTCTTGTCATTTGAATTTCTGTCTAGTGTTCCAGCAATATATGTTTCTCCTTGCCAAAGGGAAAAAAACACTGAGTTGTTTGCACAATTTGATTTGTTGTGTTAGCTTAGTTTTGTTAAAAGATTGTAGTTTAAAGAGTTGAGGTTATTGCATTTCTGTTTTGTTCTATGAAAAACTTGCATATACCTATTATCATGACATTCTATACATTATATATACAATATTGAATGATGACTTTTGCTCTTAGATGCTACTTCGAGATGTTGCTTGTCCAATCATGCCTATTGCATATCTTTCTCACATCGTGTGCATTGACTGCTGTTTTTCCTCTGTTTAACTTGAATAGCCTATTTAATTTTTACCTGCGTACTGTACGCCATCTTATCAGTAATTGTGCAATACTTACTCTGATTTAATTTTTACTTTTACTTTGGCCTCTCTCATAAGCTCACTCCCTGTTGCTTTAGGACTAACTTTAGATTAGCTGTTTTTCATTACTGATCGCTGATGGGGTTTTTTGCCACTGTCTTGCCCAAAGTTCCCCACTATGGAACAATAAATTAATGTCTTATCTTACTAAAGCATGAAGGAATATATACACTTTAATCATCCTGCAATTTATGTGGTTAAAACCTCCCCCAAAATAAAACCTGCACTTAATATTTTCTTATTCTGTCTCAAGGACCCACATGCGTAAAGGTTCCTCCCAAAGATGAACAGTGGTAGAAGGATCCGGGCAGCATGAAGAAGTACTTATCGACCAATCAGAGGAACCTGGAAAAGCATCAGTCGCCTGTGATCTCTAGTAGCAACTCTACCAGCTCTTTCACCGCTGCCATGGAAACGAGGACAACGGAAAAGACAAAACAGAGGTGGAAGAGCAACTGAAAGACTGACTCTCTCCCCCAGGTCCCCAGCTCTGTCCAGAGTCCCTGCTAACCCTATGCATTAGCCACATGCAATCCCAGAGTGCACCTCAGAGACACCACGGTCTTCCCATGTCAGTCCTGGAAGATGAACATTTGTTTGCAAAGAGGTTTTTTTTTTCTGGCTCATGTTATCGAATCACGTTTGGGTTTATTTTTTGTTGTTGTTTTGCCTTTTTATGACCAAAGAAAGCCTTGTTTTGTTTTCGCTGTTGATTTACGCTGAATGTCCAAGCTGTTGCCGTTTTGCTTTGCAACTAGAAAAACGAACAAAAAAATAGAAAACCCAGAGGAACACTGTCCAAGGTAAAGAACAATTTCTGTAAATCATAAAAATACTGCTACTGCTGCCTGCGTAGGGGTTCAGAATGAAAAAAAGCAAAACAAAAATCACTTCCACTACTCTGGCTCTAAAATGCTGCTTTCACCAACAATTAAATTTGTTTTCTTTTTTTCTTGAATCAGGTGGTCAGGATGTGACAAACAGAAAAACGGACTGTGCTGACACAAAATGTAATTGCTGCTGTCGTGTTTCGTGTAAACTATGTGTACTTTTGTCTTTAGTAGTCAGAAATATATATTATCTATGATATGAAAATAGCTGACAGCTGTAGCCTAGGAATTAATACTCACTCACTCTCACGTGAAGTAAAATCGGCATGGCTAATCAACACGTGTCAGTTAGATCCCAGCTTCGCTGCGTCGCCGCTCCGTGGAATGTCTTTCAGACTTCCTTTCTCCTCCGTGTGCGTCATTTTGTGTGTAACTA
The DNA here is from genome assembly GCF_011125445.2 of Fundulus heteroclitus. NCBI lineage: Eukaryota > Metazoa > Chordata > Actinopteri > Cyprinodontiformes > Fundulidae > Fundulus > Fundulus heteroclitus. Next base: position 12,212,121 of record NC_046365.1, read on the forward strand.
TATTTGTTCCTCGGCTTTCTCTTTTGAACTGTAAATCTTTACTCATGACGTGTGGATGGAAGAACGCGTGCCGATCAAGCCGCAGCTACGATGGCTGGTTTCACTGGAGGACTGCAAGCATCGCAGTTTCAGAATGTCTGTATTTAAATGTCAGGTATCCATCAGGAAAAGAAATAAAACCGGAAACATTTCTGTGGAGTCTAGCCCGGCATTTGCGGATATATTTCATGTAAACGCTTTGTTAGTTCACCCTTTCATTGAGAAAGTGCTTACTGATATGTGCGTGAGTGAATGAGTGTGCGCTGGCTTATTTTACACAGATCACTTTTGCACTCCTGAATGTCGTACCCGCGACATGTATATCCCTCCCACTGTTTACGTTGTGATTTTAGGGAAAACATGCAAATTAGTGGAAGGCTCACTGTGACAGGTTTGCTTTTAATTTACTGAAACAGCATCTCCTTTTTTTTGTGATGACAGTTATGTGCATATACAGCTCATAATTATAGAAATATATACAAGGGCATGTATTATTGTATTAAATTTCAAAAAGACTAAAACTAAATGGCTGCAGTGTATCTATGGCTGGTAGAGAATAAAAACCTACAAACATACAGTGTTGGAAAATGACCATACCTCTTTGCACGATCTCTCCATCTAGAGCCCTGATGCAATCTTCTTTTCACCTCACTCCACAGGTTCTCCACAGGCTTGACAAAAAGGTTGATTTTTGTGTCTTGTGAACTAGACTCGTTTGTTCCCTGAAGACTAAATCAATGTCTTATCTGACCTAAGCTTAAAGTTCCAGTTAAAGACCCAAAAACCTTTGGCAAATTCACAATTATATTTGTGATGCAAGGACAAAAGACACTTTGTCTCACAGTTGTTATAGTGACTTGTTATGACTCTTTGCTGCAGTTCTCTGATACTAACCTGTCTTCCTCACTGTCTGTGCTGATAAGTATGACCAGGTTCATTAACCAATCCTTTTCGTCAGAATTCAAGTGGTTTTAAATATTTTACAAATTCCTTTAATCGTACATACAATCTTATACCTCTATCCTGACTTATGAGGATCAACACTGCTGCTTGCTGCTGTTTTGTGAATGATATCTTCTATTGTCTTTCTCATTTTGAAGAGTAGCTAAGAGAAATTAGCTCCTGTGATGTCATGACGTGATATTTATACTCACTGAAACTATGAAATCATTTGTTACCCATTAGAATATACTAGAAACTCTGATTAACTTCATCCTTAAGAGGTCCTTTAAAATCTTAAATGGTTCTTAATGACAAAAGTATGTTAAAAATGCTATAATATTTTTTCTTCCAATGTAAACATCAAAATTCATATGAAATAATTATTTTATATTGGGGGTTTGAAACCTTTTAAAAATCAGTAGGTGACTAGAATTCTTTAGCAAAAAATCAAACCAAAAACTATAATCTACATGAAATAGCTTAAGTCAATCTATTCAAAGTTTAAGGTGATCAGTATGATTAGAAAAGCACATAAATTCAGTCCATTTATTTTACATTTTCAATGCATGATTTCATGATTTATTCCTTGCAAAAACTAAAATTCCTAATGACAAAGATCAACTTTCTTTAATCTGGAAAGGTTTAATACAGATATATATAAATGTATTAATTTTTACTTTAAAGGGGTCAGTGTCTCAAAATTACTTCAGCCTGAAAAAAAGACCTGAAATAATTTTTAGGGGAGGATTTTTAACCCTTTATTTGCTATTATGAGTTGTAATATTTTTATGAAAGAAAAATTTTTCCTGAATATGAATAATGAACACTTAACATCTCTTCTTTTTCTCCAACACACATACTGTTAGTCAAAGGTAAGTCTCAGTAGCAAAGAGACCATACGTGTGAAATATTGCTGCATAGTTTAAAAGGGGGGGGGGGGTAGTAGCGCCATCTGCTGGAAAAACATAAAAAATGACGGGAGTCCAAAATTAAATCTTAACATAAACTCATGCGTTAGTGTCACAATTAAGATAATCTAACAAGTTTGAGCAATAGATCTTTAATAGAGTCAGGATGGCTTGAAAATGAAAGACCAAACCAACCCTAACAAAGTACGAATAGATGTTTTAGTAATAAAATGGGCTGTTAAAGCACAGAACCATTGCTCAAATTAAACAGATTTAAACCAAATCAGAGTCATAAAACACAACTAAAATAAAGATGAATTCATTTCAAAGCTTTTACACAAATCTCGTTGTTTGGGGGGGGGGGGACCAAGAAATGAAATGAAAACAGTTCTTATGATATCTTTAGCATTCATTGTGTATTATATGATAAGATATACAGTTCCAAAGGGATTTTTCATCCTAAATGAAAATTGTGCTGGGACACGCCTGCTGTGACAAGGAACAAAATAGGAGAGTTTTGTTTAAGATAAACATGAAGGACAGATTTTCATTCTAGTAGACGAACAAGGATGGACAGAAAAATGGAAAAAGTTTTCGTTTTCATGGATCCCCCTCCTGTATGGAGCCTCTACGAGATCTTTAAAGAAAAGGAAGGGTGACTATCACCGTAAGTCCTGGGACCTGGCTTACTAGAGGTTATGTGCCTCAGAAAACACATCCTCTTCTAAGAGCAACTGCTTCCAACAACTCTGGCTCAGGTAGAAAATTATTGTTTTCCAAGGTGATTGAAAAACAAAGAGGCTCAGAGAATACAGGCCTGCAGATCAACCGTAGATCTTAACCATGCGTTCAACCCTCAAACAGCAGCTGGACTAAGAGAAGCCGGCAAACTGTGATCAACTAGAATACGAGCCATCAGTGGAGATTCAGCCCAAAGTTGAAGTTCAGCATGTCAGGCAGAATTTTAGGAGTTAATTAAAAAGCATGGTGCACTCATTTTAAATACTGACTCTTGATTTACATTTGATGTATTTGCTGAAAGTATAAATGTATTCATAAAACACTTTACTAAAACAATGTATTTATAAAACACTGGCTTCATGTTATGGAAGTGTGTCATAAAATATTAGTCGCAAAGCATGTTTGTTACCCTCCTATAACCTTTGACTGTGGTTATATATGTTTTGATTCACTTCAAATGTTATAGTTTTCTAAAACTAAGCTACAGTTCCAAACACATTTCTAAATGAATGAAATTAAAGAGCAATCTTTTTTTACAGAGGGTCCAACTGGCAGTTTGGAAGAAATTTATTATCATGACAATATTTCAAACTAAAGTCTGTTTTCTTATGATAATGATTACATTATGGTTCCAATCAGGAGCTTACATACACTCATCTGAAATCAAGGTCAACTTTATAAACATTCGGATCTTCCAAATCAAAGAATTTGACTAGTTCTTTTTTGAGAGGGGGGCGGGGGTGATTCTGTAAAATACAACTATAACTGATTTTAAAAACAAGAATGGGGCGTGCTAATTCCCTGATCCACAAAGAGTCAAAAGGTTTTAGGTACAGGCTCAAATATATACACTTCTATGAATATGTGGGTAATGGCCTCTACCACATAGTTTTCGTAATTATCATCAAGCTTTTATCATAATTCTGGTGGTGCCAATTTTTTCAGTACAATTGGTAAAATTAAACAGGTGGCCTTTATGGTGTGAACCTGCATTTTAAGCCTAGTCCACTAAAGCTCAGTAGAGTTGCGGTCAGGGCTTTGGGAAAGATCAACATCTAATTGAAACACCAATTTGTTGATGTGAGGAGAACATAAATTTGGACACGGTTCTCAATTTTTGCATCCACTTTGTTAAATCCAGAAATACCACTGACAGCACGATGCTGCCACCGCCATGCTTGACAGGGAAGAGTTCTTTGGTTTGAAAACAGACTTCACCATCCTCCAAGCATGCTAGCCAAATAGCTCAACGTGTCTCTTGTCTGACCATAACACTTTTCTCCAGCTGCAAATTTGGTTGGGTTTATTTTGAAGCAAGCAAATCTTTCTTGGCTGTCACAAGTCCATGGTGATATTAAATCCACTTTGTTGTGAACAGCGGCATTGGTGTTCCAGGGTCTTTCAGTTTATGATGGGCTTGAACCTCAGTGATTCCTGGGATGTTCCTGAACCCACTAAACAATTTCCTTTTGTCTGTGGGGACAGCTTGGGATTAAATGGTTGAAAATAGCGAGATGCCACTAATATAAATTACCTGGAAGAGCAAATATCCAGCCAGAATCATTCTGAAGGCTCGTTAATGGCTGGAAAACGTGTGGGCAAGACACCTTGCTCAGGGACAATTGACCAAATATTGATGGGAGTGTAGGTATGTGAGCCTGTATCTACAATTTTGACACTTTGTGGATGGCAAAAATCCATAAGATTCTTGTAAACAAAATTCTTGTTTTGAATAATCATTTAAGCTGTTGGTTGAGACCATGACACCTTTTTTAAAAAGAAGAGTTCAAGTATTTTAATTTGGAAGATCAGAATGGTTTGAAAGCAACATTAAAAGCCCCAAAGCAATGACATCCATGCCAGTGAGGAGTGTAAATCAACTTTCGGCCGGCACGGTTGCTTGGTTACCGTATCTTAAGATAAAGAATATCAAGTTAAACTCAGTTATAACAGATATGCACAGCTGTTCTCAACATCTGGATATTTATAATTCAATGGCGTACATAGAGTATATAGATCTAAAATCAAAGAACGCACATAGTTTCCGTACTAAGATGATACACAACAGCAGCTCTGCAGCAGATAAGCCAATCAACCAGCCACACAGACGTGAGTTAAAAAACCCATTCTTCGTCACACATTTTAGCCGATATATTTATTTCTTAAACATGTTAAGCCATCCTCTGCCATGCTGGCAACAGGTACACGCCATGTAAGGAGTAGTGCATTGCACTGACATCATACTTTTTGTCAAATGAAACATTTATCTTTTTCGCCTTCTGAAAAAAGAGACGGTAAAACCAGCTGGACATAGCAAACAGTGGGGACAACATTGTTCTGCCACGGGGACGGCTAGCAGAGCACGGATCAACACGGAAGACATCCCAGCTTCTAAGGTCGTCCAACTGTCATTTCACTCAACGTTTTCCCCTCCAGTGGAATCAGGTTGTCACTTGACGTGACCGAAGTCGGACTCTAGGCCCTTTTTCTTCATCGTCTGAATCCTCTCTCTGTAGCTGGCAAAAGCAACACACCGGTGTGACAAGAGTGGAATGACAACAGAAAGCCGACACACACACACACACACAGGCACACGACACAAGTACAAACAGGGCGAAAAACGATCTCGCGTTCCTTCCCGTCTTTATACAAAATGTAAGAGGTGCTTCGGCAGCCAACATTTTATTTCCCTCCTGTTCAACATGAGGTTTAGATATCCAATCTTTTTTCTTTTTTTTTTTAAATTAATATTATTTTACAACATTTCCGTGATACCGGAGGACATCTGAAACAGCTTGGGACGGGACTAATGCACAACAATAACAAATGCAAACAAGTCAGTGGCTGACAAATTAAACAGCAGATATTATAGTTTCATATGATCTTACTCATGGTAACACCCCCCTCCCCCACCATGCACTACACAATAAATCTTGGATTTTCATATGTTACATATATGCTACATTCTCTTATTTCACTGATATAAAGGCAAACATATCTCAATGCAAAGTGTAAGTTACTCTGCTTTTCTTTACATTTAAATTAGTACTATAGGTTGGAATCGGACCATTTAAACAGTTGGACAGCTCATCGCAAACAAAAATGTAGCTCATAAACTTGATTTTACACAAATCCTTAAGTCCTCTGATGGCAAGAATAGCAGATTCGGTGTTTGTTCTCTTTTTGTCAACAATCACAATGTATATACAACACCAGAACTAAAGCAAGCTCAATTTTTTTTTTTTTTTTTAACATTCTGATCTCCCAAATGGTTTTCCAGTTGCACACACAGAAATACACAGGAAAATACAGAACTATTTCTCAGGAGAGGTTACAGAAGAGGACTTTTCAAACATCTGTTTTATATTTAAAATGCATACCAAAAAACTTTAAAAAACAAACAAAAAAGGGAAGAAAAAAAAATTCTCAATATGTTTATTTCATAATGTTCAAAGACGGTGTGCTGCCACCCGGTGGTGGGTTTGGATATTGTCTGTTCAGAAAATACCTTAACAGTAAAATGTTATAATGCTTGTATCCTGTGCGACGTCATGTCCTTGTGGAAGGGTCAAAGGTCTGAAGAGCTGTCAGGAGGATTGGCTAGTTGACTGCTCCACTAGATTGTTTTCACTCGCTGATATTCCATTAACTGTGTAAAAAAAAAAACACACACACACAAGAGAGGAAAACACAGGAGTTATAGACATTTTTTACTGTTCCACGATGCCTATACAGAAATTATGCTGCATACTGCTATTAGCTTCTGATGCATAAGTGACAGTACAGTCTTTTGCTGGGAAAGCTCGGAATCTGGACGGTGAAGTTGCACTTAATGGGGACATATGCTTTTCAGTTTTTCCATTTCACATTTAAAATAAATTTCTTTCCTACGCAGCCTCTGGACAGACTACATTCAACTTTTCTGCACCCCCAAAGTCCACAAAAAAATATTTTAGGGTTAAAATTTGCATTTTGCATATGTCCCCTTTAAAATTGCAAAATAAATTAATTGGGGGGATGAAACATGTTCAGTTTTTATAATATGCAGATTATACAAAAAAAAAACTGTTTAAAATCATCAACTAAAAATAAAAACTAATATATCAAGGATTTTATCCAAATTTACCACTCAATCCCGCTTCCATTCTTACTCCAGTCTCAAAATTATTTAACCTCAATAGAAATCTTCACACATTTGTAAATCACATTTGTAAATCAGGTGTGGTTTCAGACACACAGGATGTTTTTTTCTTAACATACCCTACACTTAGAGCTCCAAACAGGCAAGACAGCAGATTTGTTCCAACCCTGTGGAGATGATGGTGCACTCCTGGAGAACACTCCCCTCATCATCCTTAACAACACGCTGTTTGCTGTGGATCACTAGAGGTTTTAGGAGCCACCATTTCTGAGGCCCCAAGATAATCTCCACACACAAAAATAGCCCCAGCAGAGATCGTACTTCCTGCAGCAAGTCAGGAAGTACATCCTTCCACAGGAGCTGCTGATCATCTGCTATACTTCCATTACTCAGTCTGTGTTGTGCATATCCATCACTGTGCGGTTTAGCTCATCCACAAAACAGGACAGGTCCAAACCGCAACAAACAATTAGGGCTGCAAAGATCATCGAGGCTTGCCTATCTTTAGCAGTCAATGGCTGACAGACAGGTTACACCCTGGACAGGTAGGACTTTAGAGAGCCCAACTAACCTAACAGTCACGTTTTTGGACTGTGGGAGGAAGCCGGAGTACTTGGAGAGAACCCACACATGCAAAGGGAGAACATGCATAAAGATCCCTGGTCAATCAAACCTGATTCTGATAGCAGCTCCATTTATTGGATGACTAGTATTCATTGAAAGGGCAGTTGAGTCTGTGAGTCCCTTTAGCTAAAGCGAGAGTCTTGTTTATCGATTTCTTACTGAGAGGGGATGCTGGGTGAGCCTGAGCGATGGAAGTGAATGTTCTGCCACTTTCCATCGCGGCGTTGCCACACACGGGTCTCCTCGGACTGCATGGTGCGGGGCATTCCACCGCCGTCCATGTACTGGGTCAGCCGAATGTAAGCGATGCACGCGGCGTTTTCCCCGATAAGGTGCACATGTGGGTTCAAGAGGATGGTGTGCACCGGCTTATTCCCTTTAGAAAGTGCTGTGAATGAAAGATTACAGAGATAACACAATGAGTGACTAATGTGGAAATCACTTCCCCAATTTTTTTTTTCTCTCACCAAAAGATAATCTAATGCGATTACCTAAAACAGCTTTGAATTTGATCAAAAGCAAAACACGGATTCCTTTTTGTTGTACAAACTGATAGTGTATGAGAAACCCAAGTCTCCATATGTTGATGCTGGAGAGCGGACAAACAGGAGCACGCCAAGTGATTGAGGTTTCTGGGACATATCTGGTTTATCTGAACTATTTTTACCCGGGCTGAGAACATTCTGCCATTTATGGCAGTCATTTTTCATGGGTGAGTTTTTGCTCCAAGGTTAGTTTATGCCCTTGTAGAGTGACAGCAAACACAAACAGCAAACTGATCAGGCTAAATATTGATACTGAACACACAACTGAAGTCATACATACACCTACCCAGTTTACACTTCGTCAGCGGCGTCCTCACTTTCACCATTTGTAGTATAAAACCCTCACCATTCTTCTTATAAAGAAAGATGGGAACTTAAAAGGTATGTTATAGGTGTTGTTTCCTTGTCTATTTTTTTGGTCATCTTTTTTGCTTTTGCAAAAACTACCAGTACCTTTTTCCCATTGTTCCAGTTTGTTCAGTAAAACGCTGCAGTCGAGGAACCTATTTACAGATGACCTGAATTACTTTCTCTAAAAGCACGAAGCAGGACACTGGCAGTGGATTTTTAGCACAGTTCAGGCTTCAAAGAAACTCTCATAAATTAGGTACTCACTTCAATTAATTAAAATGCATCCAAAAACAACTGTGCTCATGCATGCAGGCAGTGGCCTGGACCATATAGGGGGAAAAAAAGGATATTGATAAAATAGAAATCATATTGATCGATATTGAGAATTATCAAAAAACCTAAACATTTATTTTAAGTGCAGCCCTGGCCGTTTCATGCAATTGCTTGATGACCTATTTTTGGATCCAGAGCACACAAACGCTGAATTCAAACTGAACCCTTTATCAATTATTATCTGGATATTAAATTTGTTTTGATTTCTCCAGAAAGATGCAAGGATAGGCTAGAATATATGTGCACTGAAAGGGTGCGACATGCATGAGGACGTGGATAGGTTGCCATTTACAGATAAAGATTAAAAACTTAGAATGTCCTGTAAACCTTCAATATTTTTGTCACACATCTCAGAAAGTGAAAATATAGATTCATTACACAGTGTGAAATATATATATAAAAAAAATCTTGTAATTTTGATAATTGTGGCTAACAGATAATGAAATCCCCAATTCTGGGGTGTCAGAAAATTTAAATATTGTGATAAGGGAAATTACTGGAAACTCATGGTTTCCCACCCTAATCAGGCCTACGTAACTAAAATTCCCCGCAAAGATTCCTGAGCCTCTAAACAGACTCTCAGTCTGGGCCAGCATTGAGCCTTGTTTGTCACAGTTCCAGTTAATTCAGACTACGTCTTTGCTCAAACAATAGCTATGAACAAGTTTAAGTGACTACCTATCATCTTGTTGCCTGACTGCTTTTGCAGAACAAAAACCCACCAATAGATCTGGAGAGCATTAAAATAAAACTGATTAGATATTTGTACCAACCGTGTATTTTTATTTTATCTTATTTTTGGACCAAAGGGAAGGGCATTTATCTTGAAACACATGCAGGTCTCCAGTCATCTTTTGGTATTCCTCATTACATTGTCTTCCTGTTATGTTTACAAGTGTGATAAAAACTCTGTGCTTTGAGTATGCATTTGTTTTTTAGTTTCCCAGCAGTTACTAACAAAAAAGCTCTCCATGCTGGGATCTGTTACAAGGAACTTGTGCAATAGTTTACATCTCGCAAATGTAAGCTACCACGAAAATTTATCTTTTTGGCGATAAACACAGGGCCCATTGGGATACTTTCAACAGTCTTGATGGGAGCAATAGATACTGGCTTCGATTATTTTTTTCTCCATTCTCTAAGATGGGTGCAGAAACCTGGTGTTCTGTACTGCTTTAGATGTCCCTGGTAGGAAAGAAAAGTATTCCAACTTTGACAAACTTCATTTAAATGGACAAATCCTTTAATACAAACCATTGTTTGTATTAAATGGGGGGGGGGGGGGGGACATCATGGTGTGTTACCACGTTATGTGTGGTCTGTGTTGCCTTCTGAGCTGGTGTCTCACCCAAAATCTTGTTATGTTAACACATATTGACAGCAAAGATTCTTGATTCTAATGTTTCCATTTTCATAGCTGACTGCCTTGAACACACCGTTCTCAAAGTAGAAGCGATGGAAGTCATGTCCTTCCACCAGATTACCCAGGGCCTCGGGCTCAAAGGAAGTCAAACCAGGATCACAAATCTTCCTGTTGGGTCAAAAAAAAAGAGTGAGTCCACCATCAGAAAATAGAACAGCTAATTAAACATCTTAAATATCACCGTGCGTATGCAAATGGAAACTTACGCGTAGGCCTCAAAGTCTCCATTGTTTATAGACTCAATCAGCTGTTCAGTAACTTTAATAATTTCTTGTTTGCGAGCTACAACAACAACAACAACAAAAAAAAAACATAGATGATTACTTACTAAAGATGAAATACACAAAGTGATTTACGGCATATAAAATATTCGAGCAGATAAAGACAGTCTGACGTCAAATAAGCATAAAATGTGTTCTAGTCTAGACGTTTGCAAGATTTTTAAAAATGTATTAGAAATGGAAGGCGCTCAAAGACCAAAAGATATGGATCAACATTTGTCTCATAACATTAGTTTAAATTTTATGTCCGAAGAGATACAAGAAGAAAGCCTCCCATGACTAATAGTGACATCAGGCAGGGAAAACAAATGCAGGATGACGGGATCTCTTTCACCCAACAAAGCTCAAAATAGACATACGAACCAATGCTCAGATGCAATGTAACTACTACAAAACTAGCTTTAACTAAGTAATATTAACAGTTACCTTTATTGTTATTGGTGCAGGCTGGGGGATATTAAAAAAAGTACTTAAATTGTGCAACAAAAGAGACATGTTACAACAAAAAGTGCATGTAGATTAGTCCTTAAGCTTAATTTCCTACACACATGAACAACAAGACTAAGTGTATGAGTGTGTATTTAAGAGAGCAAGGCACACGGGACAAAAGGCAAACGGAGGGAAAAGAAGATCTACAAGGCACAGATGTGAGGGGTTTTTAAATCACACAAAAAAATAATTAACTGGACTCAAGGAGCAAATGTTTAGGAGTCACAAACAGGGTTTTATTTAAGGTGATGCGGAATGAGCAGTACTTATATATTTCCTTATATAAAACTTCAGACTATGAAACTTGAAATTATCTGGACGTCATGATAACAGGATCGGAGACACTTCAAACAGATGGGTCATACTCCTACAAAAAAGGTAAACAGAACAGTACATCTCCCCGTTTGCAGTGGGGACTTACTCTGAATTGAGGAGGTGGGGGTCTGTCCCGAGTCAGACATCTGTGAGGAGCGACTCTTTGAACTCAAGACACCGCTCACTAAGCTGCCCAGACGGAGGGCTGACAAGAATGCGTGAGTGAAGAGTGTGGGGTTGGGTGTCCAGTGCGTTTGTGCGTTTGAGCAGCGGGTGTAACGAAGACAAACATATTTGATCAGGAAAGGAATTTACAGAAGGGGATAAAATGACGAGAAAGAAGAAGAAAAAAAAGGTATGCGTGTGGGGGCACTAAATAATACTTAAAACATAATTATGTTAAAAAGAGATTTAAAAAAAAAGAAGAAAACTACATTCTGTAAACAGCCGATTGCATCAATTAGCTTTCCACTAACTGTGCGGCAATATAATCAGAGACCCCTTCTGAGGATCAGTCTGACATGATGAGTGCTGAGTGTTAAGAACTGGTGTGTGGTGAGTTTTCCCTACCTTTCACGTCATCATCCTCAATGGTGGTGTTGGCACTTTCAATGGACTCCTGACGAAGAACGACATTAGTTTTAATGGACACAAAAAAAGTGCCTTTGGTAAAGTAGAAAAAAGGTGAGAAGATGGGAAAAAAACTAAGTAGCTGTTGTTTGTTTTACCCTAATATTTGCTCAACCAAATATTAGAAGAAGAAGAAACCTTTATTTGTCATTACAATTGTACATTCCAATGAAATCTGTCTTCAATCCCTGTCCCATCCCTTAGGGAGCAGTGGGCACCTATCACAGCACTCGGGGAGCAATCTGGGGCTAAGGCTCTTGCTCAGGGACCCACAGTGGCAGTCTGAGGGGATTGATCCGGGTACTTGCAACCTTCCTAGAGTGCAAGCGTGCCACTCTAACCACAATCCACCCCCCCCCCCCCCAAATATTGGAACAAAATCTGTAGTTGTTCGCTTAGAAAAAGAAATGGAAGGACCCTCGTCGTTCTTCACAGACCGCCATTATAAACTATGCAAGGACCTGATCAAACTTCACCAAGTTTTTATTAATCGATTACATTGCCATAAACTTTTTGTCTTCTAAAACTTTTGCTCTTTGGAGCCAATACCTGTCTCGGCGCTGTGGTAAAATAAACAGTAAATATCAAGAGTAATTTTTTATTTTGTAAAAATCGTAATAACGGAAAAGTTATGAGACGGGAAGTCTTGCGAAACCTCTAACGATCAAACGTGAGTTCAGAGTAAATAAACATGGAAGACCAGGAAGAATAAAGGTGATGTTTGTGGACTAATTTTAATGGAGAAAAACCGTAAAAAGAAAGGCTGTTGATTGAAGGAGTAGAGACAGCTCAAACGGGGGCTCTACGTTTGCTGCACTATGATATGGAGGTGAGCTGGTTTTTATGTTTTTTTTAACTCGCTTTCTGTTTGGCTACCTGTCATCTTCAACATGCTGCCTGCTCTTTGTCCTCAGGGGACACCACACACGCTAGGATATCAGGGCAAGACAATCCAACAAGTCGAATATCCCAGATTTGAGGTTGGAGCGGTCCCAACGTCCTACCGAGCGGACCCGGTCACACAAATATCTCAGGATTATCTTAAGAACCAAGGCAATAGTCCGGGCCTGTCGAAAGGGGAAGATTGGGGCAAGAATCGGGCTAACTATCCTGCATATGTGAACCAGCCTTTAGAGGCACTGAATACAATTAAAGCGTTTCACCTTTTTCTCTTGCAAGTGAATGAGATTTGTTGAACATTTTTACTGTGCATTCAGACACTATTTGTGTTACATTATATGAATAAAACTCAACATTTGTGCAGTTTTTGACGTCTTAAGATTCACCACAACCGTCATTTGGAAGCTAAACTTTGCCTCTAATGGTGGCTGACGGATCCTCTTGTTCCCAAGTGTGTCACCCCATAAAACATTTATAAACTCCCCGCTGCCGGTGGGAGGGGTGTAATGAGCCAAATGAGGCTCAGGAGCTACAGCTTGCAGAACTTTTTGTTGGACGCTATCCACTTTATCCCAGTATTTGGGTTGAAAAATGAACCCGGTATGCTGGTATACAGATGTCCCAACTCTGGTGTGTTGAATCAGCTGAGGTCTGGTTGGTCCCTTTGTGCCCCAGAGCCCGGTTTAGCAAAATGACACCGCAGTATTTTATCATTTGGGAGACCTGGATGTTTTGTTACTGTACCTTATTTCCATCCACAGGGTTGTGGATTACAGTTGTCTGTGGCTCCTAAAGAGAACAGGAGAATAAAGAGCATGAGCAAACAAGTAAAAGAAGTGGCACAGACGTTCATGGAAGTGTTTTACGTGTATACTTTTTGATCTGTGAAATTTCAAACTATGGCCATTGTTAAGCATTATCTGTCTGCGTTACAACATCATTGTCTTTATTGTGTCTGGCAGTGTCCGGTGTGAGTAATCAGATGTCTGGTCTTTTGTAGAATCGATCCTGATGACCCCCCCTCAGTCCCTCTAATCACTCCCCCAGATTATGCTAGATTATAACATCAGCCACCTTTGCTGTATCTGCGTCTTGTGAGTGTGTGCGCGTGCTTTGTGATGAAGACGGAACGGAGGATAGAGAGAGAAAAATACTGATCTCACGTGCCTCGTGAACATGCGTAATCAAACTGTCAGCCAGTGAGGGAAGAGAAAACCGTTCACGTCATGCAAAGCGCTGGTCACATGGCCAGTTTATAAGCAGACACTATGCAAAAGCCACTAAGCAGACGGCCAAGGAGCAAATGCCAACATCCTCCTCACAGCCATGCACAAGCAAACTACGTCAGGAGCAGGTCCTCAGTGATGCAGATGTGGATTCTAGTTTCATATGCACAGCTGGTAGGAGTCGAGAGACATGGAAGTTAACTGGTATGAGGGGGTGAAGAGTAGACAGGGTGAAGAGGGGCAGGCTGGAGGCTTAAGGTAAAGGTTGCCCTGGTCATAAATTTAGGGCCACAAAAATCATAGGAATATATGCATAAAAGGATTTTTGCTTCAGCTAAAAAAAAAAAAAAACCCTTCTCAGGTCCAGACCGATGAAAGCTCTATACACAACATGCACGCTCTGCCAATCGAGATAAGTGAGGGAAACACCAATATGAACATGTCAGTATCTTTCATGGCTTGTTGTGTCAGAGACTCTAGAGCTGCGACATGCATGACCGCCGCTTCATCTCATAATATTCTCCTCGAATTTGCCAATATTTTCCCAGAACCTGTTAAGAATTTAAATCTTGTCAAATAATATGGACATCAACTAGTAGAGATGGTGAACCTGTACCTCCTCCAATCTGGAATATGAGCTTTAGATCGATTAGAGAGAAAAAGAAGGATGTGGATGTTGATGAGACTGATGAGTGTATATACCAGTGCAGAGGCAGGGCCAGTGTCTTTAGGACTGGTCACTGTGTTGGCTTTGTTGTTGACCTGCAGGGGGCAGTGTAGAGGGGACATGACACATCTATGCACTTTTTGAACTAGCACACCGTCTTTTCCAGCCATTCCAAAATTATCAACCCAACTAATACTTTACCTCAGTGCTAAGCTGATAAAAACCAAGGCCATGATAATGAAGGAATTCTTTATAAGACATAATGCTGCTGTTTGTTTTGATGTCCTAATTAAAAAAAGAATCTCCACTAGGTCTGAATTCGGAGTGGAAATATCAGAGCGTTCTTACCAAGACAATATTCAAAATGCTTGACACGCCCATTAAGATAGAGATAGCTGAAGTCCCTCAATTTCATTTTTACAGTAATAAGTTCACATCTGGTGGTTTGTATACTACTAAATCAGTGGCACTCACATTACTGAACTACTGATAATATTTTAAATTCACTACTTAGTCATGTCTCATCATATTAGACGTTCAGGTTAACGGCTTGACATGAACAACCTACCAAAGACGTATAATTCTCATGTTGTATAATTCTCAGGTAACCATTGGAATGAAAAATAACTTGCTTTAATTAAGCCTATAGCTAGATTGTTTTATTTAAAATATATGTTTTTTGTATAAATATAATATATCCCACTTCTTTTTGTGTTTTGGTTTTGTTACTGTGCGACTTTAAATTCAGAAACTGATTTTTTTCCACTTTAGGCTGCCCAATCCAACAAAAACACTAACATGTGTTAAATGTGTATTATATTCATTCATCTCCTGATGATATTCCTAAAAAGATTAGCAAAATGTTGGATTTTAGAGATTATACATTCACGGCGCATTCACTCCTCAATGGTATTATTCCACAGAAGTGACTGCTTGATGGCTACAAGCCACTGAAGAGAATAATGGCTGTCACATACTGAACAATCATTATGATCTGATTCTCTTTAAGCCAGTTTGCTGTATTCTTTAAAGGAAAGGTGATGATTTAGCCCAGAATTTCCTTATAATCATGTGGGTGTCAAAGAGCTTCTATTTTCTGATCTATTCATCATAATACAGTAGCTTCCATTCTCTAGAATCTTCTCACCGACATGCGGTAATAATAAAAGCTCCTCTTTCAGTTCTAAAAATTCCTTGTCAAGGAATTATTTTCTTAAAGTGCATGTCCCCACAGTTCTTCCAGAGAAGCAGGGCTTTCCGTGGAAATTCTAATTGCTGCCAAATACTTTGGAAAGGGTTGTGAAATCAGTTCTAGATAGCCTCAATCTGCCTTTGTACATTATAAACAAACATAGTGGCCACGCAACTTGGTGATGTCCCAAGAAGCACACATTGTGTCCCACCTTGTGGTCAAACCAAGGGACCTTCATAAATATGTATAACCCAAGAATTGTATCCAAGGCTTTGAGCCAAACAATTCTAGAAGAGTCCCTTGTGAAAAAGAACATTTATAAAAAGGAAATGTCAGCTGTTTGTACATTTGCAAAGCTGCATGTGCATCACAGATGCAGAATTACAGGACAAAAGTCCTAAATACAGCTGCAAATCTATAAAACTGTATATATGAAACAAATTTAAAAAAACTGATCTGTCAAACTGGTCAAGTTGAGTTCAAACTAGGGTAGTCACGATATTAAAATTTCAAACTCAATATCGATACCTAGAAAAATGTTCCATAGTCATTTTTGAGACCACTGGGATAAAAAAAAAGACGAATAATTAAAAGCCATAAAAAAATGTATTAACATGAAAAACTAATTTTTCAATCTCAACATTCATTACATTTTTTAATTCAATTTTATTTATTCACAGCACGTCATCTCAAGGCACTTTACATGGAACGTGCTTTAAATAAGTGCAAATAATTGCTAAATAAGTAACCCAAATATAATACATGCCAAGTAGCATACTAGCCACAGCTAATCACACAACAATAATGTGGACCGCCAGTCACCCTAACATCAGTAATATCATTAATGTATTAAATTAAATTATGAACGTAACTTTAATTTATTAACCTGTTGGAATTCATCAAGAGGTTATAGGTCCTTGAGATGTTTGGCCAGGTTTGTTGCGCTGCTTGACTTCATTGCTACCAGTTTAAAGCACTGTTTGCTCACAGGCGTGTCACGATCTTTGACCTTCTTATTTGCCTAATATGCAAAAATATTTATTATTGATACCATGCCAAATTAGTATTGTATCTGGATACAGTATTTGATTATCAATACTTTTGACAAGTTCACACCCAATTAAAATTTGGATCGTGACATTAACTGAGATTAGCATGTTTAAATATTTACAAATCACAATGAACTGAGAAACTTGGTAAACTAAAATTACTCCAGATGTAAAAGACTGATCGGGTCAAACAGAAAATTACTTAATGTGTCTAATTATGGCTCTACAAGCAACTGAAAGATTGATCCTGCATTATCTCATTGTCTCTACAGATTTATGAAAGTGCAATAGTTTTATGATTTTTAACTAAGACTATGTCCTAAGTTTCACACAATGTGATTAAAAGTAGATTAATTTCATTAAGTCTTTAGGTACATTATGAAAGTAAATGCATCAAAGTTCCTACCAGCTCCAATGGATTTACATAGTACAAAACCCACCAAAAAGTGTTCTGATTTGTTCGAGATAAAGGAAATTCATTACTCTGATGTTCAAAAAGCTATCAATAGCTTAAGCAATTCTTACGCAAAGGATATGTATAATTCAGATGCTATGTTTTTAGAAAAATACAGCAACATGGTATTTAGAAATTAACAATCTTCTGCATCCCCTTCAGTTTGGCTTCAGACAATCATTCCACAGAGACAGCTATAAGTCTGCTGCTTGAAAAGGTTAAAGAATCACTTGACAGGGGACAAATCACTGGTGCAGTTTTCCTTGACTTGAAAAAGACTTTTGATACGGTGAATCACAATTTAATGATCTCAAGGCTTTCATCATTTAATTTCTCAGAACGATCTTTGTCTTGGTTTCAATCATATTCGAAAGATCGTGAACAATGTGTTATCAATAATAGTAAATCTGTTTTCTGTAGAATAGTAACAGGGATCCCACAAGGAACTGTCTTAGGTCCAGTCCTCTTTAGTCTGTATGTTAACAGTCTTCCTGAAATTTCACCTGAAGTTAACTTGCAAATGTATGCTGATGACACCATTGGTTATACATTGGACAAGAACAGTATTGTAGTCGGTGAAAAACTTCAGAACAGCCTGCAGAGATTATCATCATGGCTAAATGATTCTTGCTTAACTCTCAACACAAAGAAAACTAAGTGTACTTGTTTTTCAATCAAGAAAACATTACAGTCCTTGAATATCCAGATCAATGGGGTCCCTATTGAGCAAGTATAACAAGAAAAATATCTACAAATTATTCTGGAAGCTCAGTTAAATTTTAGGAGTCATCTTGATAAAATCAGCAAAACTGTTAGATAAAATATAAACTGCTATAAAATAATTAGAAATTGTTTAACACTTCATTGTGCTGAGATGTTTTTGAACTCCATGATCCTCTCACATTTTTCCTATGGAGCTACTGTCTGGTCTCAGACTAGCCAAACTATACTCAAACCATTAGCAAGTCTTCATAATTGGGCTTTAAAGGTTTTATATCAAAAGCCAATCAGATCCCACCACTGTCACATTTTGGCTAAATTTGGCATTTTGGACTCTCCTAATTTTATAAATTACAATCTTTTAAAATTGATTTTTAAGTGTTTAAATAGACATGCACCTACACCATTAAGCAATTGCATACAGGGCAATAGCAAATCCACTGGAGCAACTTCCGATGGAAATTGTAAGATTCCCTTTCGAATGACCACTTTTGCTCAAAGTGCTCTGTCCGTGAGAGGATCTGCAGTTTGGAACTCCCTTCCTGTTGATTTAAAGTCTGTAACCAGTTTTAGTATGTTCAAAAAACAAACAAAACTCTTGTTATGTCAAAAACAGAACTGTACCCGTTTTTGATGTTTTTATGTTTCACTGTTTGTTAGTAAACGTTGTCGATATTATGTTGTGCTATTTTAAATGACTAAATCTTTAGATCTTTAATTTTTAGAGGTACTTTTTAAAAGCCCATCTAGGGACAAGTGCTGCGAATTAGCTGTGGCTATTGCACTATGACGCAAACATGGGACTGCTGTTTTGTTCAGTTTGTCTATGTCGATGTATCTGTCCCTACCAAATAAACTTTTGTTTTTCATCAGCTTCTGTTGTGTGATAACATTAAGTTATTGCAGAAGATACAAATTTACAATTATAGCATAATTTCCTAAAACACTTTTCTAATGGATAGAATGTGGTTATAATATGAAATATAGCAACCAAATATGACATGTGTTGTTATCAAACTCAGATCTTTAACAAAAAATACATCATAAGTGAATGCATGTGCAAATTCTCAGTTGTCCTAGTCATCACAACAGCAAACAGGTTAAATCGGATTTAATTGGACTTTTGTATGACATGTATGTGATATATATATATATATATATATATATATATATATATATATATATATATATATATATATATATATATATATATATATATATATATAAAACATAACTTTTTGAGTTGGATTTTGTGGCATAATAACCTTTAGATCTGAGTAACACCCCTTCACCCAGTGCGTCCTGCAGTTCTTAACATATGTATACATGGCTTTTGAAGGTAGAACGCTTTAAACATTGCAAACATATGATACTTTAGCATTTACAACTTTAACTTTATCTCCAGCTGAGCTAAGGTGCCACACATTAGTCTTTGGCCTAAGAGTCAACTTGGAGATGCAAATTATAATATATAATTTAATTAATACGCAAATGATTAGCCAATAATGTTAGTTGATCTCATGCTACGCGATGCACATGCTCTCTCTAGACCCATGAAGATCCAATCACCTCAAAATGCTAAATGTTAGAAGTAGCTCCAACGGCTGAGCAGTCCAATTTATTTATTTATTTTATTAATTTAGCTCATACATTTTTTTAAAACACCTGGAGAAAGTCACTGTACACAGAGATTTGAACTTTCAGCCTGAGATCCCCAAT
This sequence comes from Fundulus heteroclitus, assembly GCF_011125445.2. Classification (NCBI taxonomy): domain Eukaryota; kingdom Metazoa; phylum Chordata; class Actinopteri; order Cyprinodontiformes; family Fundulidae; genus Fundulus; species Fundulus heteroclitus. Next base: position 12,231,810 of record NC_046365.1, read on the forward strand.
AATTAAGAATTCAAAATAGAAAATAATGACTTATTCAACTGCTATACAGTAGCATACTGTAAATTTTGCTAGCTTCCCCAAAGACACAGTAAGTTTAACAAGGACACATCATTATCGATTTAGGATATGATCATTTGCAAAATGTGATTCATTTAATCATGTTTGGAAATATGTAAAAAGTGTTTTAGATATGGCAGCATAAGAAACAGTGTGATAACTACTTAAAAGCCAGACACAGTGACCCTATTTCAAAGCATAAAAAGAGAGTTCTAGTCTTAAGTGAACACCTATTTGTATATATATATAAAAAAAGCATAATTATCAGCAGGAAACTCTTAAGAAATTAATAACATTTGCACTGATGTCAGCACATGCATCTCAGTGTCTGGTGTTGAATTTCAGATTAGGTCTCAAACAAACATAAAAATTGACAGACCAAAACAGAGGCCTTATATATTATATGGACCATCAAACACATGCAACATGGTCAATTTAGGAAGCATATTATACATCGGCATAGATAGAGTATTAAATATACTAGACATCAAACTCAGATACTGTAGTATACATCAAGCCTTAAACTCAACAAGCATTTTACATATCTTAGACTGATTGTCCCAAAATTATTTTACCAAGTGCACAATGCAGAATTCAAACCATAAGGCCTGACATTCCGTTTAAAACAATGCAAATGAATCTTACCTTGACACCGTCTGTTTTCTTGTTGAGCAAACTTTTGGCTGCTGTAGGAGCCAAAAGAACAGTTCAGCATGAGGCTTTTATAAACACAGTCCTGTGCCTGAGGCTTTACTAACATGCAGCAGGCCTTTTATATCAACAGTGCTTAGCTTTAATCTACGTGTGCAAATGCAACTGCAAGATATGTAAAGTTATACAAAAATTATTCTAATTGTATTGTCACTTATGCAAGGCAGATATACGACTACATACTTATTCATAGGTAAGGAACTGAAAGGAAAGTTGAAATTGGGTGTATATAGTACTTAGGGTAAAAAGACGGAGAATCTTTATGTAATGGACTTACACGTTCTTAAACCAATGTACACATGCAACAGAACCCCAAGCTTTTAATGGTAGAGATGCACCGAGACATTGGCTGGCGATCGGAATCAGACAGCCCCAGCTTTATCGGCCCTGATCTGTAACTGATGTATTGTAAAGGGGAGAATTTTGCCCTTTTCCATCAAGTAAACACATCATCTCCAAGCCTAATCAGGGCGCGCTGACAGCAATACAGAGGAAGCACAAAAACTGTAAGAAACTACTTAAAAGGAAACTAGTTGCTGCGGAGACCTCGACTTCAGCAGGCTGTGGTCATTTCACTATGTTGCAATTTACTGTTTTGATCCTTTAGGGCTTCATTTTTAGGTGGATGTAAAGCAGCGGTTTCCCACCAAACAAACCCTGTGGCAAAGTTTTGTTGAGCTGCCAAATGAAGGAAGTGACCCAAAGTCAACATGAGCAAATAGCAATATATTTTAGTAACATTCAACAAAGCTCTGATTTAATCCTTTGAGCACTTCGCCTTCTCTGTTAAGGTTAGAACTGGTGTCATCCTTCAGGCAAGGGTCTGGATTATCAAGAGGATGTAGAGAGGCTAATGTTTACGATTAGTTACAATGTCTTGCACAAGTACTCCTATCCTTTGGCATTTTTCACGTTTTGTTGCCTCACCTTGGAAATAAAATTGAGAGTTTGTAGAACTTTATTTACAGAGCATGCCTACCACTTTCAAGATGTATTTTTTTTTATCGTAAATCAAACACCAAATACGACAAAACAACAGAAAATTTCAGCTTGCAGCCCTCTAAAGTCAGTACTTTGTCGAGGAACATTTTGCAGCAATTCCAGCTTCAAGTTGCTTTGGATCAGTCTCTTTCGGAAAAGGTGTGTTTTTACTGACAGATCATGTGACGCATCGCACACAGGTGGACTTCATTTCACTTATTATGGGACTTTTGAAGGTAACTGGTTGCACCAGAACTTTTTAGCAGCTACATAGGAAAGGGTGTGGATACAGATGCACATTTTCAGTTTATTTTGTATCCTTTTTCAATAGATATTTTTCTCATGTGACCAACTTAGGCTATTTTTTGCAGATCCATCTCACCAAATAAGATTACATACATTTAAATTAAAGATTGGAATGTAACAAAATGGGTTAAAAAAAAACAAGGGAGGCGAATACTTTTGCAAGGCATTATAAACTAATTGTGCTAATCATGGTGACTGCTAAAGTTCTCAACTGCATTTTCAGTTTTTGCTGAATAGTAAAACACCTTAAATTACTGACCACTCCCTGCAAGAATGCTAGAGAGGAATATCCTAAAATGATAATAATAGCTTTTTCAAGAAAAAAATGAATTTTCTGGCAAGTTGGATATTTACAAACCTAGATATTGTAAACTGCACACATATCTCTGATCGGTGCACCTCTATTCAATAACACCTGTCTACTTAAAAGGCATTTTATTACTTTTTCTCGTTTTATTATTACATGCATTTAAAAATGCATGCCATACGTTGTTCTAGATACAGTAATTCATTTTACATTTTGTGATGCAAGGTTTAATACAGTAGTTAAAAAAAGAAAAGCACAAAAAAAGAAAATGGTTTCCTTGCATGCTTTACAGGCTACTAGGATAGAAACATCAAAAACGTATTAGTTGGATCCATCCCCACAATGTTCCTCATCATCCCAAACATCTTACCTCAAATGGATACCACAATCCAAACACAGAAAAGGAAATAAAATCGAAAAAGGGAGGAAATAATGAATACAAAAAGATACACAAATGTGCTGATGCAATTTACTGTAAAAAGTGGAAAGTGAAAGTGGGCCAATAGAACCCAGAATATTAGTGACAGGTCAAAAGAAATGCATGCGAGGGAGAGAGAGAGAGAGAGCATGAAAAAGCAGAAAAAGAGCGACAGTTTGGAGAGATAAAGGGTGATGAATCTGTTTACCGCTGGGCCGTTTGCATTAAAATCATCTGTGCTTCATACAGAAACAGATTAAATCCCAACTCCAGCATGCATTAAAGTCAAAAGGTCTAGTGTCTTACAGATTCTTTGGTAAATCAATAACGGACGTCATTTTTAGAGATAAATTACCACCATGAGTGTGAAAGGCAGACTTTCCCTAAAACCCAGCCTCGTTGGACTGAATATATCTGAAGGTCTAGAACACATGTTAGAAACCACTTCTTAGGCACCAGGCTGAGGAAAACATACCTGAGAAGTTTCTTGTGACCAGCAAAGTGGTCAATATTGCTCCCTGCAGTTACAGAAGAGAAGGACAGGAGGAGGAAATGGCGATGCACAAAAAAGAAGATAGGAAGGAAGATCGATTAGGAGGTTGCAGCAAGAAAAGAAATGCTTAGCAACTGTGGATCATGAGGGATTTGCAGACAAGCTATTATTATGAGGTTAGTGTGAGATATCTAGGGAGAGACTGGGGAGGAATGGGCAGATCAAGTACCCAGCATAAATAGAAATATGACAGATTGTTTGATTCAAGTATCACCTTGAGTTTTCTCCTGGCGTTAAATTTCTTCAGGCACTCCACAGTCTCCTGCCTGTGCATCATTGAGGCTACAGTGGACCGTTGCTGCAAGAAGAGGGGAAACAGTTTTTAGGGTTGGAAGAGGGCGAGGACAAAACGACAGCTGCATTACGATCTGTATGTCCATTAATTCCTGTGTTAGCGATTGTAACATACACAGATCCAGGGGTGTTTGAGGGCCTCTGCAGCAGTGATGCGCTTACTGGGGTTGATCGTTAACATCTTGTTAATGAGATCTTTGGCCTCAGGAGTCACGGTGTCCCACTCCGGGGAAGGAAACTGTTAAAAAAAAAAAAAAAACAACAGGAGAGTTTAAAACTTTCTGTTTCTTTGATTGAGACCCTTTATGTGACGGTCTGATTACACATCTATTTGTAAAAACAGTGTACACTGACCTGTTTGGATACAAAAACCATAATTTATAAGCACCAAAGGCCCCCCTCAGTCAGTTTTGAGGGCCTAATCGTTTTTAAAATTAGTTTTTGAATAAACAAAATTAAATTTCATGTTTATATCTGAATTATATATTTTAAAGAGCTGCAACAGCTTAAACCAACTTCTCTGTGTTTGGATTTCCAGTTTCATTGGAAAACAACCAGAATTCATCCACCGCTGTTGCTAGGTAGACCAACGGTCATCATTGGATCTGCGCTTGATGGTCCCTCCATAAAACCCATATAGGTCCATCTCACTTCTAATTCTATGTGACATCCCTCACAAATAACCATAAAATCCACCATCAACTGCCTAAGTGTGCAAGATTTGTAATCATAAAGTTTATGAGCGGTCCCTCCTAGTGGATGGACCAAAACTTACAGGCTCAGAGGCAGCCAAGCAGCTATTTAGCGTATTCAGAGTTGTTAGCTACACTAAATTTGGAGCTGATCACTTAATTTTACCATTATCAATAAAAAAAAACTGTTATACAAAGTTCGATTATATCACACGAACAGATGCCACAGAGTTGAGTTTTTGCAAAAAGAAAACAGGCTTTTAAAGGTTTTCAGCTATTTTAAGCACCGCAGAATGCCATGCTTATTGTTTTGGGAAGTTCTGGCTAGTTGTGCTATTTAATTTAAACTACTGGAAATAAAAGCCTTTATTGTTTTACTTATATATACAAAAACAGGTCTGATATGTACTGGTCATAAAACCTGAAGCATTGAATGGCTTTGTAAATGCTGTCGCTAAAGTCCGACTAGTAAACTAACCCATTTTTATCTGTGAAAAAGGAAAACAGAATTTGTATTAGAAAAAGAAGAAATATGTTGTCATTGTTGAGGCTGTTCAAGAGAGGTGTTTCCTTGTGCTTACATCATAGGGTTTTGCTTAGGTCAAGGCCAAAATCATTCTCAGGAGCAGAGACCAATCATGTTATGAACTTGGGGAGCAAAGTTGCAAAGACAGGAAAGAAACTGTCATGACATGCATGCGTTTCTGGATAATTGTTTCTGTGTTAAATTTAGATCTATTAATTGTGCTGATCGCTTCTTGTGGCTGCGGTTTTCCACGGAGGGATAAAATGCTCTCATTTAATGTGAGAGGATGAGGGTTCTATAGTGATTCCCGCCGACGTCTCAGCAGCCAGCAGAGGCAAACACTGTGCAAACATTTTCCTGCTTTCCGTCTGAATAGAGTTATATCATGCAAGATTTTACCGCATTCCATCTGAATCAGTAAAAGATAAGCAGGACTGTTGTTACAGCTTAAAATGTGGGTTCCGATTTTGTTCCTTTTCGTTACCTCTCCGTCGCTGCACCTTATCTGGCCAACCAGCTTAAATAACAATGAAGACATTGTGTATCTAAGGAGAACCAGCAGATTGCATTGAGCCATTGAGTCATTCATACCTGTGTGAACCGACCTCTGAACCATCACATTTGAACGTGCAAAACACTGCAAACGCCTATTTTGAATCTAGACAACATATGCAGAGCACACCATTATGTACAAAGACATTTCTACAAATAATTTGTGTTCACACTGGATTTTCCTGCTGCAGCCTGTGGTAGTTTCTGTATAGTTGTGGACACTTACATCATAGGCCCCTGCCTTAATTTGTTGGTAGAGGCGATGCTGATCTTCATCCCAAAACGGAGGGTAGCCCACCAGCAGGATGTACAAAATGACACCTGAAAGAGGTCACATGTAAATATATGAGCCACGGTAATTGGTTCTTATGCCATTACAGCAGTATTCTTTCAAAAACAATACTAACATAATTTACACTGCAACAAATTCTGGGGTGGGGGGGACAAAAAGTTGTAGCGTTGCTTCACAATAGGAAGCCACTGGCAATGATTTTACCCACATCAAATGTGTTCAAAGAGTAAAAGTGAAAACATCTGAAACTTGTTTACCACAGGCCCACATATCAACTGGTTTCCCATAAGGGTCTTTCCTCAAGACCTCTGGGGATAGGTACCCAGGGGTGCCGGCAAAACCTGCAGGGGCAAGACGTAGAGAGGGAGAGATGTGGCGGGGATGGGACATTAAGTTTATTTATTTCTTACAGAAAACATCATGACAATGTTTTGTCTAATCATGTGGAACTGCACTGTGATGAAAACCATCTGGTGGGGAAAGTTTACTTAAAAGCTTTGGCTGCAGCCGTGCTGTAGATGGATGACGCTGAGTTAGCTCTAATGGGGTGTTCACTTTGGGGGTTTGGATTCCTGGGAAACCTTTGAACAGTGTTGCTTTTAAATTTTCCACAAAAAAAAGGCAATTCGTTTTCTAGTCCGTGGTTCTGAAACATGAAATACAAATCAGAATATCAGACGAGGACATCTCTATTAAATACAAAATCAACTTTTCAAATGATTTATTCATTGGGACAAAAAAGCTATCCCAAAACAAGCTGGCTATATGTAAAAAAGTAAGTGCTCCCTAAGACTAACTGGTTCAATGCCTTCTGGTAGCATCTGCAATAACTGGCAATCAGTCTTTGGCATCCAAGTGTAGGAATTTTCACTCATTCTTCATCACAAAACAGGGGATTTGAGCATGAATGGCCTGTTTAACATTATGTCACAAAACCCAAATCTGATTTAAGCCTGGAGTTTGGCTAAGCCACTCTAAAACCTTCTTTCTTTAAGGTCATTCAGAAATTGACTTGTTCTACTCTACAAACCAACTGTGCTAGAGCTTAAGGTCAGGAATTGACAGAGTTTCTCCTTTAAGATTCTAACAACTCTTACTGCAGGTTGACTTCTTTAATCAGGTCAGACATCAAGAGTCGGTGCTCTCCAGCGGTGGATTTTTGGGCCAGTGGCTAACGATGGGTACGGCGTCTCCTACATCATCGTCAAGGAGGAGCTCATTAACTTCCATAAGTCCAACAAATACTCAAAGAATTCTTGGTTTCATAGATTCGTCTAGATTCTGAAGCACCAAATTAATTTCAGACCATCACACTACCACCAATGTTTACTGTTGGTGTGATCTTTAAAAAAAAAAGAAAGCTCTGTTAGTTTTATGCCAGATGTAACAGGATGCAGATGGTCCATCTTTGTCCATCTCTTCTCAATTATTCGAATAGTGACTATACGGGTCTCTGTAAATAAAGGCAGCAGCATTCAGAATGAGTCTAATTTAGTCTGATCTAAACCAGGAAAATGGGTCATATCACACTAGCCCTTGAAATCACTGCACCCACTCTGTCTGTAAAAGGACCGATGTTACAATCTAGCTAATTGTCTATGGCAGTGGTGTCCAAAGTCCGTCCTCAAGGGCCGGTGTCCTGCATGTTTTAGGTGTTGCCCTGGTCCAACACAACTGAACCGAATGAGTGTTTAATTAGTAGGCGTCTGCAGACGTTGATGGCAGACTGAGAAGGTAAAACAGTTTTTTGAATCAGATGTGTTAGAGCAGGAACAGATCTAGAACAGGCAGGAGACTGGCCCTCGAGGACTAAAGCTGGACATGCCTGGTCTATAGTATACACAGCACTGAATAGTCATTGGCCTCAACAGATTTCAGAGTTGATGTGAACACATTAAGGTGGGATTTATTAAAAAAAATCTGTAATGGGGATCCGCTCTGGCGCAGCTGGCTGCTGGCGGAACCCGTGGGCTCATCACTGCAGTTCCCGAGGGCTTCGGCACTGTGGCTGCTGGGGGGGTTTCCTGGGACCCTCCAATGCTCTTCCATGGCATGGAGGAGGCAGCTGTCCCTGTGCTTGTCTCTCTGGGGCTCCTTTGCTCTGGGGGCCCTTTCAGGCATCTGGGCTTCTGGTTTCCCTGGCTCCTCACAACCACTATTGAGCATTTTTCTAATGGATAAACCTTACATATACAAGCACAATCTCACAAACACCTACAGGTGCTTGGATCCAGGTGCTTCCAGATTCACTTCTATACAGGAAAACTCTATCATCAACTTTGGCTGTCACTAAATACATCTTGTATTAAATAATAATGCATATTTTTCTGTTATGTTATGAAGGCGTTGGATGTTTGTACCTGTGATTTTTTTTTTGTCGGTTTTGCTGTTCTTTCTATATCTCTTTCTGCAGGTGTAGAAGCAGACTCCATCTCCGTTATCTTGTATTCTCTTTTCCCTCTGTTCTGTTTTTGTCACCTTTTCTCCCTTTTAGCATTTTGTCTCATTGTTTCCCGCTCCTTCTTTTCTTTCTCTTTTATTTTTCCATTTATGTGTCCACTGAACTTGAAATAATCCCAAAATAATATCTAATACGTTTTTTTGATGTATATATCAAGTGGAGCACTATGGCAAATGCAGCAAGGCTTGACTCGTGAAAGTAAAATCTGTTGGTCTCTCTTTGGCATTAAGACAGCAGTTCTTAATGCTACACAGCCAGACAGGACACGTTAAAAAGGTTACAAAAAATTGCTAAACGTTGTCAGTGGGGAAAGTACAATTCAGCATACTATCCCAAACATTTAGAGGGTGTTTATTCTTTTCCAAAATCCTAAAGGAAGTCTAAAAAAAAAAAATGAAAAAAAAATTGATATGCGGCTGAATGACATAATGAGTAGCTCAACAGAGCAGAGATTGACAGGGGACTACCACATATTTGTCTGTATGAAGGCAACTATTTTTTGTTCATAATCACATTGAATGCTTTATGGTGTATTTAAAGGGTAATGCTTGATGCTAGTTCTGCTGTGTTTTATGTGTTTTGGGTATCTGTATGCTGCAATGTCTGCTCGCCTAGGTTGAGTATTTGTCAGCAGTTAACAGGATTCCAAATTTGCATGCTGATCAGGTATGAGCCACTTAAAGACCTGCTCACTCAGTGATCCCAGAACCATTGCTAAACAGGGGGAGGCAGCATTTAGCTTATATCCTCCTGAGCTCTGGAAGCAGGTCCCTGAAAACCTGCAGAAAGCCTTTGATGCCTTTAAATCAGGACTGAAAACAGTGTGGTTAACTGTAGCTTACCTATAAAGGTCAAAGATTTATTGATACATTCCCATCATGTCTGAGCTTTATATTTATTTTCAATTTGTGTTGTTTCTTTATGTGATGCTTCATTTTTTTTTTTACATTCTTCTTTTTTATGTATTTCGTGTTTTAATGCATCTCGTCACTGCTCCTTTGTTTTAATGTAAAGCATTTTGAACTAACCTGTGTATTGGTCCTCTAGAAATAAACCTGCTTTGCCTTGTCAGTCCAGAAAATATTTTTCAAAACTCTAGAGGATCATCCAGATCTTTGTGGCAAATTGAATATGGGCCTTTGTGTTCTTTGTGGTTCCCATTGGTTCTGGCCTTGGATTTCTCCCATGGGTGACGTTTTTGCCCAGTTCCTTGCTTGTTATTGGATCATGAACTTAACTGAGGAAAGTGAGGCAGCATGGAGTGTCACTGATTTATAGATCTTCTGGGTTCTTTTGAAACCTTCTGGATCAGTCACTCTTAGGGTAATTTTGGTAGGCCGGCCTTGTCATCTTTTCTCCATTTGTGGATAATGCTTATCACTGTGGTTCACTTGAGCACCAAAATCTTATAAATACCTTTATAAAAAAAAGGGGGGAAAAATACCTTTGTAACCTTATAAGATGGATAGATGTCTTGTCAAATGACTTTGTTTCTCATCTGTTCTTGATTGTGTTTAGTCCAGGGCATAATGTGTATGGTTTTAAGATCTTTAAGCTGACTTCAAGTCATAAGGTAGATTCCAATTAGGTTATTTCTTGATTTTTAATTGTCTGACTGTAATCTGCCCGGGTATGGCTAGTCATATAGGAAGTAAAAAATGTGGTCAATCACAGTTAATTCAGGCTTAACAACATGGACAATTACTTTTTTTTTTTTTTTTTTTTACATAAAGCCAGGTTGGTTTATCTAATACTAAAAGTTTTATGATCTCAAACATTTATCATTTAAAAAAAATGAAAAAAGAAATCTGTAAGGGTGCAAATACTTTTCCATGTTTCTTTAACACTATAGCTCTGCAAATGTGGTGAGAACTGGTTGGTAAAAACTAGTCGGTAAAAAAAAGTCCTTAATGTTCCAGTTTCATCCAGATCCCATGTATGAATCCAATAGGGAAGATGTGTCTGTATTAAGGTTAATAACGTGGATTTGTGGAATGTACCATGTTATATGCTTTACCTCCTTACTGATGGTTTGATCACATGCAAATCAATTTGCACAAATAATAGTTTAAAAATGAATAGATGTCTGCATTAAGCCTGCATTACCTATATTCATAAATAAATGTTCTGTCCATTTTCTATCTTCTGAAATGAACTAAATGAGACATTTATTCTAATATGTGTTTATTTTTAAGAGGTCAAAAAACCTAAATTCATAGTGTCAGACCTAAATGTTAGATGTCAGGGTTTTTATAGAGATGTCTTTGGGCTGAGATAAATAAATAAATACACAAATATTTAACGAAATCTAAAATAAAAAATAAAATAAAAAAACACACACTTCATAATGTCAGAAAAAATATTGCAATGGCTCTGTGAATTCTGAAAGAAAAAATGTAGAAATGGGTTAGAACCTTTTAATTTAAGCGATAAATGAATCAAACAGCAGATGCTTTTAATTTTAAGAATGTCCTGTGTGTTGACTTAGTTAACACCTGGTAATCCCTGTGTTCAGATTTTCTATTTGCTATACAATGACAGCTTTATTTATGGTTTGAAGGCTATACGTTTCCTCACTCTGGAGTAAGTATTTAGAAGATAATTAAGAAATCATGTTCTAAATCTTTTATTGCATCTAAATAATAAATAGGTGCATCATAGAACAACTAAGACTGGAGAAACAGATGTATAAATACTCACCAAACCATGCCTGTTGGTCCCCCTGTACCTCGATAGCCAGCCCAAAGTCAGCCAACTTGACCGCCGCCCCCTTCAGCTTACTGGCCAACAGAAGGTTCTCAGGCTGGGGGGGGCGGAGTCAAACAGGTTAGAGGTGAGAGGTCAGACGCTCAGGGATCATGCTGCCCACAGACACAGATCTAAAATCAGATTAGCCAAACCAACGCCTAATCAAAGCCATTAGGTCTTAGTGACACTAAACTGCTCTTAAATCAGTGTCTGAGGCAACTCCCTTTCTGCCACACAGATGACAGACACAAACGTGCACAAGGACTGACTCTCAAGGTGACCGCGGACATTTTGTGTGCTGGGACTATGGACTTGTTTCCAGAAGCCTCGTGGATTAAGAAAGAGAGGCTTGGTGGAGAACGAGTGTTCTTGTCCATAAAGCCACAAATATACTGATAAAATGTATGAGTGGGAGCAAAGCCCACAGCAAAAGATAGAGGAGAAGGAGTGGGTAAAAAGAGGTGTCAAAATGTGTGACTCATATATATATATATATATATATATATATATATATATATATATATATATATATATATATATATATACACACACACACACACACACTATAAACCAAGCATACTGGCACAGTTTAGCAGAATCAAAGATATGTCTGTGCCCACAGCATGCACATGTACACACTTTCTGAAAGACAGGCCCACACACATACAGAGGAGCGGAAAGGTCTTTGCTAACCTAAGGCCAGTGAGACAGTGTGCTCTAATGAATAATACATTTTGTTAACATTTACAGACTCCAAACACAGACAGCCTGCAAAGCTGGCGGTTTATGGCAGACATACAGCTCACGGAGCACAGGCACTCGCATCAACAATCAGATTTACATGACAGTGAAGAATATCCTGAGATTATGAGGCACCTAAAGAGCTTCACATGGTTTCAGCAAAGGGCATCTTTTCCAACAAAATCTTACAAATGTTAATAACTTCTCAATCCACGCCAACCTCACCGCTTTGACAGACAAGATATCAACCTTTTCTAATGTTGTGGTAATTCCGCAGCTGGATAAAAATTAATTTCTAAACATGCGAAATGTTGGCATCTGCTTCAAAATGTCCGGTCTGTGCTAACCTAAATAGCTTATTTACTGCTTCTAAATTAGCCTGGTCTTTACCATCAGCAGGTCAAAAAAGAAAATACCTAGACTGAATAAATCTGAAACAGATACTTCTAGATTGAACACAGATTATTTGAGAAAGTTAGAAATTTAGGAAACCTTTTTTCCTTTTGTGAAAACACAAAACAGGACATATAAGTATGAAAATGACTGTAGATTTGCTAACCAAACATGGAATTAATGGTCATAGCCACAACTTTTTCATTAAAACGATACATTTTTCAAAAATAGATCCTCAGAACATCTAGAGTGGTGCAGAATAAAAGTATTATTTTACTGAAAATAATATAGTATATAAATAATTGTTTTATACATTTTGACAGGTCCAAAACATGTAAATATTTACTTCTAGTTACAATTCCAAACTCGACAAGGAAGGATTCTGCACCAGTAGGAATAATAGGTTGAAGTCACGTGAGATGAAGCTCAAGCGTTGCCAGATTGTAGTAGTGTCGTGATAGCAATGAGAAATGGCTTCTTCTCTGTGTTACATTTATCAGATTCAAGCGGACCAAAAAAGAAGCACAAAGATTGTGAACATCGACCAAGCTTTTCAACGATGGTGTCGACTTAAGGAAGCAAAGGAGTCAGAAGCCATGCAGAAGTTGCCGCTTTCCTTCTGGACTGGTAAATTAAATGTTTGCTAATGCTAACTAAAGGACCTGGCAACCGACTGGCAAACAGTACAGTTGAGAGTTGGAACGAAAGTGGACGCCACCTACTGGCCTGGAGGAGTTAAAATTGTCACTATCTCCTTTAATTATTCTAAACTGATAATATATTCTTTAAAACAGTTTATCATGAGTAAAACATGAACTATTAGTAAAAACAAATAATAGAGGAACATTTGTTTTTTGATAAATATCACTAAAATCTTGCTTTTATCTCAGAAGCCCAATATTGTGAATTGTCCTTTATCATGAGTTGAATATATTTTGACACTCCCTTTAAGAAGTGAATTAAAAAACTGTATTTTCTAAGTCAAGACCCAACATGTCTGTTTCATTCAGACTATGGCTACATTGCCAATGCAGAGAAATGCGACCCAAATCCGATCATTTTATCCATATGCAACCTACAGTATATCTGTCTTTTTCCTCCAAAAAGTCCGACCTGTGCCACTTCCATATGTGGTACTAATTTGGATACGTATCGGACTTTTTTCTAAGCGTCCATAGTCTGAACGGTCATGTCGCATTTTATCCATCTATATTTTGACTTTTTTTATCCTTAGTCTGCCACATAACAAGTAGGATTTGAAAAACTTAGAAGCCTGAAACTCTTAAAGGTAATGTAAGGATTTACAGTTAATAAAGAATGCATACAAAGACTGCTGTTTAGAGTTAGTAAGGCTAATGGTGCCATTGCTAATTTGTGACTCTAAAGTTAATTTAAAATGTCAACTCCAAATAATTCAGTTTTAGAGCCACTGCTCTCTGTCAAACAGTTTGTAATCGCCTGCGTTACCAGTATAAATACTGAATGTCTGATCTCGGGCTCCATGATAGTAGGAAAACTTGGAATATGTGATATTAATGGTGAATGATGATATGACTTTGGATAATTTAACAAAATACTAGTTGTGTGTTTGTGTCACTAACATTTTGCTTTGTGTTCAGAATAAACAGAACCCAAATGACGTAGTCCAGTATCCAGCTACTTAAAAATATATATATTTCCATCTGAGAAGCATGGTTTTAGTATTGCAGTTTGAAACATCATGGCATAATAAATAAATCTCACCAAAGCTATAACAGGCATAAAGCACCTGAAAGCATAGCATTTAAGTAATTACTCTACATTTATCGCAGCGCAGGCAGTAATTTGCGATGCACATATTGCATACATTGATATAATGATAATTTTGCAAAATATTGTGCAACCTTAAGCTGCTCAGCCAGGAATATTGGGAAAAAAAATATTTTATCATATTTTTTGAAAGCTGCTTTTAAATGGTTAGGCATTACAGTTGTGTAACAGAAATGAGAATGAGCTACAACTGCAGCAGCAGGTTCAGAGCTTTACAAACAAACAAAAAAATTGGAAATAGACCACTAAACAACGCATCTCTATCAAGGAAAAGAGGACATTCTAAATGTTGTCCTCTGCTTCAAATCGTCTGAGTTTGCAGCAATGCCTTTGGTCATACAAACCTTCAAATCCCTGTGAACAATCCCGTTAACATGGCAGTGATGGACACTCTCCAGGATCTGCTGTATGCAGTGGCTGAAGACAGAGAGATGAAAAGGATTGTGAATGGAAAGGAAAGTTCATAGAGCGAGATGGAGGTAGGGGATTAAAGGAGCGGGGGAAGTAACGGACAGGGGAGAGTAAAGAGATAATTTCATAACAATGAACCCCGCTACACTCTTTGTCTCAGAGCATTTACCTGATGGATGACAGGTCAGATGACAAGAGGACAGTTTACATCACCTTTAATCTATTAAACTACATAACACCAAAGTTGCATGGCCTGCATGGAAAGAAAACTAAAACAACACACAAACGCTCCCTTTCCTCGTGTTTCTCAGGGGATGCCGTCTTCCAGTACAAAGCTGGCACTGTAAGCTAGGTTGGTCGTGATTAATACTGCAGGCTTTATGTCATTAATCATTCGTATAAATAACTCCCAGAGATGCCTCGGAGTAAAGGCAGCTGTACCATACCTCTGGGACGGCCATATGCTAACACACAAACACGGCGTCATACCCACACGAAAAGTTCCCTACTGTAGCAGACAAAGATGCATTATGACTGCTCTGGTCAACGGAGTGTGTCTTTTGGAAAGTGTGTGTGTGTGTGTGTGTGTTCTTGTATTTGCAGCTGAGCGAGAACATTTTCTGCTCATTTTACCATTAAAGACGGGGACTTTGATGTAAAGTGAGAACCGAAAACAGTTCCTCACTTTTGTTCTGGGCCAGTTTGGAACTAAAAAGTGTCAATTAGGTTCAGGTTAGGGTTAGGAATAAACTGGTAAAGGTTAGGGCCAGGGTCTGGGTTAGGCCACAGAAAGGCTTGAAAATGAATGGAAGTCTATGGAAGAAAAGGCACAGTCCTCACTTTAAACAAACGTGTGTGTGTATCTGTGTTGGAGAGGGACGTGGGTGCTACCTGGCATCAGCTTCACTGTAGTACTCCCTGGCTACAATGTCCTCGAACAGCTCTCCGCCTGTCACCCTGCAGGGACACAATGACAACATGAGTTTGTCGTGATCCTCTCTCTCTCTCTGGTTATAAACTGATGGAGAGCGTTTCATTGTCCCTCATTTGTACTCCTTTGGACATATGTAGGACTTGTAGCTAAAGTTAACCACTGGCAGGCAGAGCAGTTTCTCATAGGAAGCAAAGGAAAACAATTGGGTCTATAAATCTAAATTATGAGAAAAAATTTTTTTAAAAGTGTCCTGAATGATTAAAGTCTCACACGTACCTAGCACAAGTATTGGCCTTTTACTGAAGTTACCAGAAGATTTTTATTATTAATATTGGTGAAACAGCCGCCAAGAAAGCCCCAGATGCTTCAGCCCGATTTATTACGTTTCTTGCGTTAAATTAGGCTGAAATTTGTTATTCAGGTGGGTTTATTTTTGCTTTCATTCATTGTGTAGCTCAACATCCAGAAATAAAAGCAATAAATAAAAAGAAGGCTCTCTCAGCAATTTCTCGACTTAAAGTGGGTCAACCTTTACACTTTTGCGTTCTGAATATCAGTATAAGTAATAAGTAAATCTGCAGGTCCTTATCGCCTTATTTAACCAAAGTGTTTTTGTAAAGCAATCTTGTTAAAAAAAACATTTTTATTTTGGTGAAATCCCGCATCAAAAATTCACAATTCTTACATCCCACTCTTAAAATAATAATTGTGCAGTTGCTGAAAACACGCCTCTGACCATGGGTGCCTGATTTTGTTATCAAACTGGCGAGCAAATTTAAAAAAATATACAACGTTAACCCCAATCAACTTATTTATAATGTGTTTATTTTATCATCTAACAATAAACCATCTGACTTCACCCCTTGAGATAAATTATCTTTTTTCTATATTAAACCACGGCACATGGGGTGGGGGGGGGGGGGAGGCTGGATTGAACGAGCTAAAAGGTGAAGAATTAAGGGACTGAGCAATTGTTTTGCAAAAAACTGTTTTTTCCTCACTAGTTAAAAAAAGAAGTATAATGAAAATTTCAGGAAGCCTTAAAACTTTGACTGCTGGCTTCTGTTGGTCTAAAATGGAAAGTAGAAACAGAAACCTGCTACTACTTTTACAAATGGAGACATTGATGTTCCACAGTCTATTATTTACTCTTTGCCATGTGGTTGGCATCTCAGTTCCATGCACATCGTACCATTGAAAAAACAAGATCTAACAGTGGAAAGGCCTCATCATAATTGAATAAACTTCAAAGCTTAATTAAGGTGGGGTTTCTCCATGTGTTTTGTAAAAGGACCAATGGGGCATGAGGGATAGAAGTTGGCGTGCCTCTGGCTTGTCAAGAGAGATAGTCGCAGGCCCGGTCCTGCTGACTTGTAAAAAGGGCAATCCAGTTTCTCAGATCAAAGGCATGAGAAAGATAGAATGGATGGATAGAGTGAGTAGAAATCATTGACTACAAGTAGGAAAATAAAAAATATATTTTCCCTTTATAGTCCCATAGATGTGAACATTTTCTCTGCATTTTAAACCATCCCCTAGGGAGCAGTGTTCTGCCAACACTGAGTGGCGCACGAGGAGCGATCTGTGGTCAAGGGCCTTTCCAAAACAAACACACTCCCACAGCTCCCATGCAAATGAGGTGATATATACTCTATTGCTTGCCAAAGAAAGACTTGCTGCACAGAGTTCATCAGCCCATATTGTTCCGATAAGAATGGAGCAGGCAGACGTAGATTTAAATTTAACGCCAACGTTAAAGCTGTATGACACTTGCGTGATCCTGCTCTGTCAGCATTATTTATGAAAACAATACACATACGTGCGGGATAAAACCGTCTCCACTTAGGATTTATAAATGGCAAGAAGCAGCTCAGCGATGGCTCATCTTTGTGGGTTAATGATGGATGTGTTTGACCAAATAGACTATAGATCTAGAAAAACAGCTGCTGCTAACTAGCCCTGAACCTTTTTCTGCACTTTTCTTTTTTTCCATTTCCTTTTGAATATATAGTCTCTTTTGGACACAAATATCTGCTCAGGTTATTGTGATTTCACTTAGTTGCAGAAGTGCTCCAACGTATTGGGCTGCCCTAACAGCCAGGTCGCCTCGCTGCCTGCTGACTGGGCGGTCAGGGCTCGCTTTACCCAGAGAGAACGCCCGACTCCCAACACCACGTTTGCTCACTGCCACTGACTTTCATCAATGTGTGAAAGTTAAACACAGACATAATTCAGTCAGATGATACATGAGGATTAACGTATAGTTTATTTCCAGGTGATTCGTTTGTTGCTCAGCCAATCAGCTTGGCTGAGATTGGAGTTAAGCTTCATACCACCATGATTAACGTAAATAATTTATCTTAATGTCTTATTGGGTGGGTGGGGAATATATGTGGAAATGAATAATTCACTCATCTTTAACACATGCCTACAACAATGGTACAACTGCTGGTGTTCCTCAAGGACTAAATTAACAACAACTAAACCTGGAGCAAACATTGGGGCTCCATTTTTAGGGCTTCGCAGCTCTGTGCTTCACGCCGTCACTGTTGCTAGGCGACAGCAGCTATGCTGAGGTAAGGGCAGGAACAGCTGGTGAAGGCCAGACTGTCCAATTTCACAGCCGCTCACGTCCTGCTTTTGCAGCCTTCGAAGGATGCAGCCCCTGTATTTGGACGCAGCTAAAGCGTTTTGAATACTTAACAAAACTTACTGCCATTCTGGACTCTTTTTTTGCATTTACACCCAAAAGATTAGGGGATAAGTACCTTGGTTGTATCCTGATATTTAGCAGGTCTACCTCTCATTACAGTGCTGGACACCGTGTGAGGAAATAGTTTAACAGTCAACAGTTCAAAGAATGATAAATGTAGCTTTTTATATTTAACTGCACCCGAGGGAACTCAGCGGCTGATTGTTTCAGCTATTTTTTTCTTTGCAACAATTTAAGTGAAAACTTTTTTTTTTTTGTTGAATGCCAGATAACTTCCAGGCTTTATGCTAACTCCACTGATTATGTGGGTATTTGAAATGTTAAAAGTATATTTGCACAAAAGCATCAGTCAGGAGATAAACACAAAGTAAAATTTGCAGCATTATTTACCTACTACGGCAAAGTGAAGGTCGTAATCAATAAGCAAATATGAGACAACTGTGACATCACTCAATCTGGACACTCCTCTATAACTGACAGAAAGACGGGAATGAAATTAGGAGGGAGGCTGCTAGGTGGCAACAACAACACTGGAGGAGCTGCAGGAGGTTCTGGCGAGTCCTGATTGCGTTCTACTTGTGACAATGACCTGATGTACTTTCCATCTGTCTTGGCTAAGGAGTAAGGTTGCCAGACAGATGTATTTGTAAAGAAAAAAAATCCAGGCCTGGCTAAGAGCTCCTTAAAATATGTGCAAATGTGTCTGACGAAACCAAAATTCCAGTTTCAGGTCATAATTCCAAAAGGTGCGTATTAAATGAAAACAGCTGTGAGCATAATTCTGGGGGATTTTTTTCGAAGGTTGGTGAAACTTTGAACAATTTCAGAATAAGTCAGTTTTGAGACAAACGTCTTGTGTCTACCAAATAGCTGAAGATGAGGAGGGGTTTCATTTTTCTGCTTTACATTGAATCTAGGCATGGATTTAAAACAAGAAAAGCTTTGCTTCACCAGAAGAAAAATAAAGTTGACGAATGGGTTTGGCCTAGCCAAAGTTCAGATATAAATCAGATGGAAAATCTGTGGGGTCACCTGGAGAGGGCCGTGGACAAGAGATTCAAAATTTGGACAACTTTAGCGAGACAAAACAGGAGAATATTGCCTAGTCAAGATAAAGCATAATAGGCTCCCACCCTACACCAAAGAAGACCCAATCGAAGGGTGCTTTAACTTAGTATAAGTTTAACTGTGTGTTTACTTCTGATGCCCAGTTCCTGGTGCCTTTTTTTTTTTTTAGGTTTTTTTCCACTATTAAGTATTTCTGACATATATCATGTACATTTTGCCCAAAACTCAAAGGATGGGAAAAAGGTTTTCAAATCATTTATAATTAGATGTGTTTCCATCCAATTCTCATGCGAATTTTGAGCGAACTTTTAAAATATCGCAAAAAAGACAATGCACAGTGTAACATTGTCATACTTTGACTGTAATAAACAGGAAGTAGATGTTGCTAACTGGCACAGACCACAGATCAGTAATGGAGCAAGGCTTTAATGAATGTGCTGATTTTTATTTTTTATTTTTACGGATGAGACTTAAAAATGCTCCAGCCTTTTTGTCGGTCCACACGTAACTTTTGTTTTTTCCTGACCTTTTCTCTAGCGTTATGGGAATATCTGTGAGGACGCAGCTGATCAATCTTGTGAGGTAAACGTTCACTATGTCAGAACTGATTTGACAATTGTGTTTCTATCTCCTCTTTGGAACATTTACTGTTTTTCAAAAAAGTCAAAAACCACCTCAAGCGAGCGTGAAAACTTTTTTGCGAAATTTAGTGAGTTAATTCCAATTTTGCCATTTCCATCAACCCCTTCTAATGCGATAGTTCAAATTGTGCATTAAAAAAACGTTGATGGAAACGTAACTATTGTCACCACACTTCACAGGAACCGGCTATATTAACAGAAATCCTAACAATGTATCACACAATTATTCAAGGAAGCAGTAAAATCTGTAATTACTGCAGAGTCTAGTTCGATGGGTTTAATCCATGTTGCATGCGAGACATTGGGTCATTTGGGTCACGTGGTTCATTTAGTCTCAGGATGTTGAGAAATAAAAGACAGTTTGATCTTATTTAAGCAACGAGGGATGTAAAACGTGACTGTGCTGGTTGGTGTGCGAGACAGTTAGGCAGAAGGAGTCTGTTACTCACAGATCAAACACCAGATAGTGGAAACCCTCTTCTGATATACTGTCATGGAGTCTTACTGTGGAGGAGATTTCACAAAAACACAATCAGCTCACATAAGAAATCAAAGAATGACTTAAAAAAAATAAAAAATAAAGAGACAATTCAACTATCAAAAGGTGGATCTGTTTGTGGAAGGGACTTTTCCATATTTAGTAGGAGGAGCATTGATTTCAACTGTATTAAACTCTGCCACAATGGTTGCACACATCTCTATAAAATGAATCTAAATGATCTGAAGTATTGAGCTCATTCTGAAAATACTGCAAGAATGAAGAAACAAAACATAAGAGGAGAAACAGCTTCTACTGGCGTTGTAATGAGGAGGTAGGAGTGTAAGAGGTCAGTGGTTCTCAGTGTGGGTTCCTGTATCTTTCTGGAAGGTTGCACAGGCACATCATCATTAGGTACTCTAGCATGCAAACAAATGCACACACTCACACATTTACTATTCCCTTTTCCAAAATAACGGTCTCATAACTGTGCCTCGAAGATGAATAGCCATTGCAGGTATCGCAAGAGACCCGAGGATAAGAAGTGTGTGTTCTGGTGTACGTTCAGCACTCACCGATATTGGGGTGCTTTAGTAAACGACAAATCCGCGCCTCTCGCTCCAGCTTTTGATGATCTAGAAGAGAAGCAGAGGAGACACAAACACACAAACATTAACGATGTTTCTCGGGCACCGCGATGATTGGCCGCGTAAATAATCCAACATGAAGCTAGCCGCAGCTCAGGTTTGCCTCAGTGGAGGACAGAGGACAGTGTTAATGTCACTGTCAGCGTGTTTATGTCGAGTCCGTCTGCTCGTGCTGGCTTCGAATCAGCCTGCTCTTTTTGCTTACCAGAACTGAAAGGCTTGACAGAAATAATGTGACCTGATGTGTGCGTGGTTAACATGCCACAAACAGGCGACAAAGAGCACAAAAATAAATAAAACAGCACAATGAAGCAGCACAGTAAGCTAGAATGACTTCTAAGAGTGTATCTTGTCAAATGAAAAAGTGCACAGATTGTTGTTTTAAGACAAAAAAAACCAACACAATCTTTTTCTGAATAATTCTATTTTGATCAGTATTATGAAACTTTTATATTCAAACTCCTTTCCAGTACTTTTTTTGGGAGAATGAGTTACAATTTTGAGTTTTGCTTTACTGGTTACTGTTATTGTTTAGAGCGGGGGGGGGGTTCATTACACTGTCTCTAGAGGTAGAAAAAAAATCTATCTTGGTCTACTTTGTTAACGAATCTAATGCCCCTTTTTCACAGGCTCCACCTGGCCTAGTGGGCCCTTTGTGAGCATTTTAATTGCAAGGTTTTTTTTTTTTTTCGTACCAGGCTGGCTTTTTTCATCTTTTCTCAGGAGGTAGCATGACCGGAGCTGCGTAGGGCTGAAATGTGACATGAACAGACTGCTGTTCTCTGATTGGCCAAGGGACCAGGAGAAACCAGAAGGTTTTCCCGAGCAAGTCCAGGGAAAAGTTCAACTAAAGAGCAACAGCATTAATATTAAGGACCACCGTGAACTGAGTGTGTCAAACTGAAATCTAATTTTACTATTTACAAAACTTAAAAGAAAAAGAACACTTCAGCACTCTTAATTATAAGCAGACAGGTGCTAATAACCTAAATATGTTCTGCAAATGTTCTGCAAATTTCTCTCATTATACACAAGCTTAAAAGCTATTAAGCTTTGTCTCTAAAGAGTGTTTGGCTCAAAAACATGTTTGCGGCCCCTGATCGAACCACTTGGGGAAGAGGGAGAAGGCTGGGAGAAGCTGCCCACTGCAGCAGGATTTAGCCCAAAGGACACTCCGGTGAATCAGGGCAATACGAATATCCAATATCTAACCTATAACAACAATTACAGTGCAATCAGAAGTCTGTGGTTTTGTGCTTTAATGGTCCTTATCGTCATTCTTGTTATGGCTACGGCAAAACCTTCCTCATAAAGCCCTACATTTGAAATCTGTAAAGTGAACTTTGGAGCAGATCAGACAGTCTCTAATCCTAAATGTGTTTTCATTAGCTGCAAAATCTTAATATAGAAATACAGGCTTGAATCATAAGTTTGTGTATAATTAATCAAGATAATCTGCTTCATTCAATGTGACTGTATATGGTGGCTCAGTTTGGAAATCTGTCGTCATCGCTGCTCTTTGCGACAATTTGACTGAAGGGATTCAGAACTTTACAAAACAGGAGCAGAAACAAAGCATCACCTTGGAATATCCTACACTCCACAGTAACTTAGGCTTTTAAATTGGCTTGTAGAGTTGTCTTCCACATTCCTGCTGAACTCTTCCTCTAAGAGTCCTAAGTTTGCTATTTTTCGCAAACACCTGGTGTGGTTTTCTGCAGCTGTAGCCCATTTACCCTTAAATTCAATAAGTTGTAAAATCAGGAATGTTGTAGTTTCACTGGTGGTCATTTAAGTTGTTGTTACTGTAATATAATCTCTATGATCTACTGTTACTATAATCTGAAACCAATCTGATCATTCTCTTTTGATCGCCCACATCTACAAGGCATATTGGTCCATACTAGCATGAACAGCTATGCCACATTCAGAGTCCCTTAAATCCCCTCTCTTTCCATTACCATGCACAATTTTGATATCAAAAAGTAGTCTTTACCACAACTAGATGCCATAATGCATCAAGATGCATTTTGGCCAGCCGATGAATCCATACGAATTAACAGATCATACTATTTTAAACTGGAGCTCTGTAGTGATTCCGGACTGGAGACGACAACACAGATTAAGGCAATAAGTGCATGCATAAATACAGCAATATTCCAAATGAGGCGAGGCTAGTTTATTTATGTAGCACTTTTCAGTCACAAGATGATTCAAAGTGTACACGAACAAAAAAAAAACATTACAGAGGAAAGCCCATAGCAGGGGAGTAGTAGCAGCAGGTCAAGATGTAGTATAAGACAAGTTCACCATTAACATTTAAAGGCAACTCTAAACATGTAGGTTTTAACCTTTATTTAAATGAATTCAGGGTTTGAGCACTTTTACCGTCTTCTGATAGTTTATTCCAGATAAGTAAGGCATAGGAACTAACTAAATGCTACTCAAATAAGAAGACAAAGTAAATAACGATATTCTGTATTAATCATTTAAATGTTAAATACCAGTTGCATCTTAATAAAAAATGTTATCACCACCACAGTCATGTGGTTTGTTGTTGCCATATGAGACTGTATCCCCCACTATTTAACCTTTATACCAATCCACTAACAATCTTCACACAGTAAGTGCAGTTTTGTTAGGTATTCTGCCAATTTCTCACTACTTTCATACAGGGATAATTAGTGAGCATTATTTTTAAGGCCAGAGATAAGGCTTAAACAGTGAAGGTCATATGTAGTTTACACCATGTGTCAAATACGAATAACAAACTTTTGAGAATTTGATGAGTCATGATGCTATGCCAGCAGGAAAAAGAACACCAAAAGGTACAGAGGTGACTGCAGCACAGCCCCAAACAAGATATGGCAACCCACGCAGGCAGGCTCTCACATTCCTCTGCGGGGCGATTACACTAATTTTATCTGACTTCATGAACATGAAGTGACAAACAAATGTGTCTGTCAGAGAAATCCCTAGTCCACTGACTGGACTCTGAGTCAGAACAGCAGTCGCCGTGATGAGTAACATGCTATAGTTTTGGAATTGACCCATTTCAGCTTCGCCCCAGGACAACAAAACCAGGAGAAACTAAAGTAAGGCCAAAAAAAAAAAGAGCAGCAGGTGAACACCTCCATATTCCACACATCACAAACATAAGAGCCTTGTTTTTTTTTCCAGTTTTTATGTCAGTTCTATCAAATCTGAAATAGAAGAAAAGAAGCAGAGGTGTTTTTCTTATCATGAGTAAATAACTGAGCAGGGACAAAACAAAAAAGGCAACAAATCACAAAAACCTTATTTTAGAAATCTTTTTCTGTGCATCTGAAACATAAAGACAACAAAAGATAAACAACTACTAACTCCATTACTTTAAAAATTGTTGTGTCCAGACCACAATGGCTGTATTAGAAAGCCGTTAAATGTAAATTGTTTTGCTTTCTCGCAGTTGGCTCTAAAAATTCATTATTGTACGTCACTGAAATCCTGTAAGAACGTTATAAACTGTTCATATCTTACCTGCAGTGGAGGACTCTCTAAGCATCTTCCTTCAGAACAAATCCAGATTAGTTGGTACTGAAAGCTGAAGCTAAGAACCACCAACCAAGAGCAACTGAGAAGGGCCGTCTTCTACCATCTTCTACCATCTACGACTCTAATCTCAAAAACGTCATGGTCGATCATGGGAATCCTATTTCATGAACGTTTAAACCAGGATCATGTTATAAAAAAAGGGACGTAAAAAGTTATACCAGTTTAAGAGAATGTAATTTTCTCGATTTGTAAACCGCCTTACTTTTCCATTAGGCACTTACTCTGACAAGTAAGCACATTGCATATTGTCTTTTTAGTACATGTTTCAGATAAGGACCGCCACCTCTTTCCCTGGCCATTTTATGCTGTTGCTTAATGACCTATTTTTAAATAAACACTGAATTCAAACACAACCCTTTATTCAACCAACTTTTTACCAAAACTAAGTCTTCAAGACAAGAAAAAAAAAAAGAACATGTGTTCTCTGAACTCTTTGAAGCTTGCTGACGGAGCGTTTCTGGGTCTGTGTTTGTGATTGCTTGGCGTAGCATGAACCTACATGATAAGCTACAATGCAAAAGGAAGGAAA
The DNA here is from genome assembly GCF_011125445.2 of Fundulus heteroclitus. Taxonomy (NCBI): domain Eukaryota; kingdom Metazoa; phylum Chordata; class Actinopteri; order Cyprinodontiformes; family Fundulidae; genus Fundulus; species Fundulus heteroclitus. Next base: position 12,256,666 of record NC_046365.1, read on the forward strand.
ACTGTTCTCCTGTTAAACTGTCTTTATTGGCCCTGTTTTTCAATTGAACCACACTTCTATTAATTTATATATTTTGTTATTGAATTATCGTCCGACGCTAGTCCTGAGGCGGACTGACAGAAGCGAGGCTTCAATTGGTGCCACCGGGCCCTGTGGCCAGGCAGGTTACAGGGGAAATCCTGGCTCCTGCACCACTGTCACTGACTGCAAAAATGGAGAAGCTTAATGAGCATATAATACAGAATTTAAGCCACAGTGATATTTTCAAAATCGTTTTTAAGATATTAACTGCTTTGATCTTTTTTACCATAACCTTACTTGAATAATCCTAAACTATCTCTATAATGCCTTATGAATGTCATCTTGTGGAAAACAGACACAATGTGGCTCTTCTGCAAAGGCCCACACTCCTCCGCATAGAGCCTAATTCAGCTACTTTGCGGTGTTGCTGATTTGCCAATGTTGCCTCTGAGGACGTGTCCGTTTAAATATTATTATTATTTCACTGTGCTGCCAGCAGCAGAGACAAACAGAAGAGCAGAGCGGCACCGGCTCAGCCTGAAACAAGGACAGCTCAGCCGTCAGTGCTTTTTAATAGGACCCTCAGAGCAAGGTCACTAATCTCTCTCAGTCTCACTATGTCACTCTGTCTCAACTCTAATTTCACCTGGAACTTTCCAGAGCTCAGTTGTGTTGACCCCCAACCTCAAGTTTTCTTAGTCAAGTGACAATTATTTTCAGCGCCATGTGAATATTTGTGGAAAACACATTCAACGCGTCAAGGCTTTATCAATTTATAAGGTTTTCTTCCCTTTAAACGAACCCGACGGCACACACACAAACATGTTGCACAGTATGTGCTGCTGTGCTCACCAACAAAACGCACACTGCAAACGCCTGTCACACGAAAGCCACACTCCTCCTTCTCAGGATTTTCCAACCTTTACTTTCTCTCTGCTCTCCCTCTCTTTCTCTCTCCTTCCTCCACAGGTAGTACACCTCCTAGCTGGCTGGACATCTGTTGTCTAGCAACTCCTGCACCAATCAGGGCTTCGGGCCTCCCATTCTCCTCTGCAGTGGAACCAGCCTTGCATGCAAATGGCAGACATCCCAAGAGTTCCCTTCCAACTATCAAACACTAAAGACCAGGCGGAAAACTAGTTCTGTGGGCGTCATCACCATCCAAGCTTTTAATTTGAACTAATCTGCTTTTGAGAAGGGATAAATAACCCTGACTGTCACAAATAAAGCCAGTGTTGTTCAGTTCACTTACAAAAGCGTCATGTGTTTCTATATGCGAGACAAAAGTGCTTATTTCTCTATTTGGTCTGTTGTTAAAGCAGTTTATGTAGTTTTATATTTGTCTTAATATGTGATTATTTAAATATATCTAAGATTAGATATATTGGATTAGAGTGCATTTAAAGCTTTATTTTCTCTTTGTACTTTTTACTGTATGACCAAATCCCCTTTTTTTTTTTTGCAAACATTGCTGCTACAAGAAAGTCTGAAATCTCCTTGAACCCCAAAAAGCCTCGACTTGGTGAAAATGAATGACAAAAACGCTGTACGATATTCAGGTTTCTCTTCATATGACCCTTGTTGCTGCAGAGGATTTCAGAGGTACTTTGTGTATTTCTGCTGGCAGTGTAGTTTTTGTACTCAAGGTGCCTTGCAAAAGTACTGGCCTTTTTTTTTTCTTTAAATATTTTTTACAAGCTTAACGTGTTTTACAGCCATAAACTTAAAAGTGTTTTACTGGGATTTGTTTTATGCTAAACCAAGATGCCCATAGTAACCCTGGAGGAGCTGCAAATATCCAAAGCTCAGGTGGAAAAAGAAAGTTGAAATTTTATCCATGTACTCCAATATTTAGCCTTTACGGTGTCAAGAATAACACAGTCACTGATAGAAAGTCATAAGTAATCCTGTTTGCAGTTTGCCACTAGCCAAGTTGTAAACAGAGCACGTATTCATGTTCTGCTCAAACGAGACTAAAACGGAGATACCTGGCCTGGATTCAACTCCTAACAAGAACACTGAACGCACAATACCCACAACATTAAATGGTGGTGGCAGCATCATGCTGTAGGGATGTTTCTTTCCCCAGCAGGAAGAGGGAGAGAGGTCGGAGCTGATGGGAAGATGGGCAGAGCTAAATGCATGGTGACCCTGTAAGAAAAACTAAACCTTACAGCTCTCCATTCATGCCAGACTGAACTTGAGCTGAGAATAATAGGCAGCCATTTTTTTTTAGATGTGCAGAGATGGAAGAGCTATACCTCAGAAGACTTGCAGCTGTAAGCAGAAGGTGGTTCTAAAAACGATTTACAAAGGGACTCAGGGATTGGGCTAAATACTAATGCAGTCGTTGTTGGGTTTTTTTTCAGATTTTTAAATGTAAAACATTTTGGAAACCATGCACTACCATGTGTTGCTCTATCAAATAAAATCACAATAAGATGCATAAAAGGTGTGTGATTGTAATGCAACAAGATGTTAAAAATTCATGAATACTTCCTGCAATTCCCTGTATAACCACAGATGTTGACCTACCCCAGTCAGCTGCTATCCCTTGGTAACATTTGGAAACTTCCGTCTCACTAAGACTGCTTGTATTTCTGTTAATATTTATACATTTCTACCATAATTTGGTAATGGGTACTTGAAAGCCTTTCACCTCAATGCCAAATTAAACATCCGCTGATGTTTACCTTGGGAAACACTACGACACTCAGATACAGATGTACACTTGGCCCCGTCTTTCAGTGGTTAACCTCGACTCTCTCCTTGACATAGCTATCGGCTGATCTTTTACTGTGACTAATTGCGTGTGCTCCGTTTGATCCTGTAGACTTGAAAACTGCCTCAAAGCTTATCTGCTTAGCTGTTTCTCTGTCCCAGATGAGGACACTAAATGAGCCAGTACCACCATTACCTTTTTACTTTTCTCTTGTATTAAAAGTACTCCTGGATCAGTGCTTCTGTCTGTTTTTTGTGTGTATGCTCTGTCTTCTCAAACCCCCACTTGTTCACTATGCCAGGTTCTGCTGGAGGTTTCTTACTGTTAAAAAAGGAGCTTTCCTTACCACTGTCGCTACATGCATGGTCTGTATGAGGGATTGCTGCAGAATGAACAACACAATGCAAGCGACTTCCCACTGTCGCTACATGCTTTTTCAGGAGGAGGGAATTCTTCTCATCAGTGACTGGATGCAATCTGCTGGGTTTCTTTAGACAGAAAACTTAAGCCAGTCTGTCTGTATGATTCAACAGAATCAACTTTGTGAAGTGCCTTGAGATGATACGTGTTGTAAACTGGCGCTATATAAATAAACTGAATTGAATACTGTTACAAGGAAATATTTTTAGAGAGTTTTGAGTCAGATTTGTTGTAATTGTCTCAAATAATTCATATCATCTTGTTCTGCAGAATTGATAGAAAGTTTTTTCTTTGTTTATATTTTCTTAAATCCAGGAAATGCTGAACCTCACAGCATTGCAGCAGTTATTTAACAAGAGTTTTTTGAGGCAATATTTGAATCTCCCCATAAAAATAATCTTAGTCAAACTAAATACATTTTATGACTCAATTGGTAAATGTTTGACATATTTATCAAAATCATGAAGTAGGCTCATTTCAATCAACTCTTTTGGGGTCCTTCATAATCCCATTGAGATAAATGACATAATAAAAAAGGCTGCCAGAAAAACAGAAGTGGTAACCAAATATAGGAAGGTAGTAAAGGGAAGCTGTTGGTTTTGGCTGTCTAAGATGGACATCTAGAGAGAGTTCTTGAGGAATTAATGCCCTCGGAGAACGCTGGGAACTACTGTTCAAACCTGTAGCTTTTAGCTTTGTTTATTCTGGAAGGGCAGAGACATTTGTAGATTTTATCTGTCCAGTTATGCCACTGCCATGTTCCATATGTCAGAAATTATTTTTAAAAAGCATCTCCATCTATTTCAATGTGACTTAAAATAAGAGAAAGACATCTGAAGTAAGTGGAAACTGCACTGGTTTATTCTTTTACATGATTTTGGAGCTGTAAGATGGCAGTTTGAGTTTGTCTTATGCCATTGTTATCATGTGACATAAGAAGGTCCTGGTCACATGAGGTCAGGGGCCAGAGCACTTGTGTGGAGTTTGGGTTTTCTACTTACACACGTTTCCTCTGGGAACTCCGGTTTCTTTCCACAGTCCAAAAATATGCTAGTTGGGTTATAGCTTGTGACTTAAAATTTCTTTTGAGCATGTCCACATGATTGTCATATGCACTGCAAAAATATTCAGCCCTGATTAAGAATCAATATCTTAGATTTAAAATCAGTACAAGGATGTACAAGGTTATGGAGTTCGTCCTGCAATTGGCAGGTTGCTGGTTCAATCCCCCAACGACAAAGACAGTCAGACTGTCTCTGTCGTTGTGTCCTTGGGCAAGACACTTCACCCGCATTGCCTGCTGGTGGTGTTCAGAGGGTCCGGTGGGGCCGATGCATGTCAGCCTTGCCTCTGTCAGCCTGCCCCAGGGCAGCTGTAGCTACTAACATAGCTCACCACCGTCAGGGTGTGAATAGGTGTGTGTGAATGGGTGAATGACTGAACTGTAGTGTGAAGAACTTTGGAGGTCGTCAGACTAATTAAAAGCACTATATAAGTACAAGTCATTTACCATTTTTTGTTAGTCTGGGAATCCTAAAATTCAGTAACTAACCTTGAAGATATCCTCAAGTAGTTTCATGTACAAAGTCTTCACAAAAATATAGCTCTCTTTAAAAAGTCAGTAGCTACCCAATTAATTTGAATAAGTATGACAGATAGTAGAACCAGTGTGCAATTTGCAACAAAAAAAACAGAGGGGGGATCATTTCAAAAGTTGTATTAATGAATAAAAGTTTGATTAATAATGGTTAGCTCGCAGGTGTTCTTTCGGGTAGCTAGCTAAATCCAGTAGGTTAGACTATTGTTTTTGAACTTGCGCCATCTACTGTCGGGACTCGGGAGTGTGTATTAGTTTAACCGCTTTGAGTAGAAATTGTAATAATACTCTTTAAAAACAAACAAAAAATTAAATTTACAAATGTGAAGGACACAAGACATGTATTAATATACATTTTTAAAAATCCATCATATTTCTTATTCAGACCAGAGGGGAGGAGGAATGTATCCCCCCAGGGATAAAACATGAATGACCAGAGGGGGGGACATCCCCCCCCAGCAAATCGCACCCAGCTAAGAACACACAGGACCATCTTCACGTGGTCCTGTGACAGACTGCTAACCTGTCCAGGCAGTACCTTGGCTTACCAACAAGGACCCACCAAATCCTTGGTGAGAATAGGTGGGTTTTAGGAAACTTGATGGATGAATAGATGTTGCTTTCAATAAGTCTTTTTTTAAAACCTAGTTTTAACATTAAATATTCATCATAAAACAGACAAAGGCCCAACCAGTACACCATTCCACAATAACTATCACTACATAGGAAAATATTTTCAGAGATAAAGAATGAGCTTAAAGCTAAAATATTATTGATAATATATGCAAGTTCTCAAATACTTTAAATGATTTATGAATGTTGACAAAAGTTTATAACGACTAACGTACCACTGCAATGATCATAACATGTTTCCCATATCATTTAGCAAACTTAGTTATGAAGTTCTGAATCTCTCTGGGTAATCAAATATATACACGCAACCCCAATCTTAGTGTTCACTAACTCACTCCTAAGTGTTGCAATGACAGCTTTTCCAAACTGACCCCCTAAAAATAATTGCATCATATGCACCATGAGACAATTTTGGAATTTCCAGTCCAGACCACTAACCAGCCAGCTTCTTCCTCATTTAGTTTCCTAAAGGCTCACATACTGCAGTAGTGTATTGTATTTCAGAGATCAAATTCACACCCTGTACGCTCAATAATACCAAATTTAGGAACAGAAAGAGGCCACTCAATGTTAGACATAGAAAGTGAATGGAAAAGAGATGGGACATGAAAAAAAATTAGGAGATCAATAACACACTGTTTATAATATCAACAAAACAGATCCAAAAAGATGATCCTACTGTCATGCATACAACTATCACAGAATCCAAAGAAACTTTATTTGCTAAGTTTGTGGTTACGAACAAGGAATTTGACTTTGGGTTCCAACGCTCAAAACAGACAGACAAGCAGAACAGCAAACTACAATCTATAACAGAAAAAAATGTATGTTTTCGGGAGAAAAGGTAAGAACAGGGGCCGTATGTATGGGAATGTATGAATTTATTTATTTTTTGCATACATATCTATAAGTATATATAAAAATGTTGAACTAAAATTAAAATCAAATGCCTAAATAAAGAATACGTTGGAAATAGAGAGAAAAAATATTAAGGTCAATTAAATTATAAAACACAGGAAAGTAATAAATGGGAAATTGTAAACAAAGACATTAATGAATATAAAATAATTTCAAAAGTTTTTATTAATTGGTAAATTTTAAGTGCATTGGATTACATCATGAGCCATTTATATATTTCTGAAAAAAGATAATATTTCTGCATTTCTGCAGCCCTCCATAAATCTTTGACACTAAAATTAGTTTGGTGGTCTCAAACATTTAAGCTTTAAAAACGTAAAAAACAAGAAATAATTCATACCATTTTACAGCTGCATAGGTCTAGAGAGAAAATCATGCTGCAAAAGAAAAAAAAAAAAACTTTCAAACTTCTTGAAAGGGGAAGTATACTGTCAAGTTTTGTGACGGTCTTTTTGTGACATTTTGTCCTCTTGACGTGTTAGTAGAACACAAGTGATCTATTTGTCACAAATCGTACATGCTTCTTTATATGCAAGTCCAAGCTTTAGTCCATATCCTTGAAGTTGAAAGGTCAGTTTAGTGAATCTTAATCAGCCATGATAAATTTGACCTCAGTTGTGTTTGTTGACCCTGTTGAGAGATGATTTACCGGCTGGCCTGCAGTTTTCCCCGGTGTATACATTACTAGTCATAACAGAGTACTTTTGCCTAAACTATTTTGCCTGCAAAGCTAAAAAGATACACAATTAATCTTTTCTGAAAACAATGCTTTACAATCACCCCCATCTCCACTCATCTGCTCCTATTGAGTACATGTTTCAAACTGCTTGTTAACGCCAGTGGCAGATCAGTTAATGACATGGTAGCATCAGAATGCAAATAAAAGGGAAATTAAAGAACAATGAATGCGACATTGCTATTAGTAAGGGACAGCCAGGTCTGTAAATTTTAGAAAGAGCTGAGGCTACAGTTACAACAAAACCAGGCAATAATAATAATAAATTGGCCAATAATTTTTTTAATCCTGCTTACACTTACAATATATTTAAGCAAACAAATCAAATCTATAAGTAGAGTTAGTTTGTTTCAAGTTTGAACGAACTTTATCTGCACTGAAGCATATGGATGTTATCATGGCTCACTTTTAGGACTATTTATACTGTAAGTGGTTCTTAGACTGGTGGTCTTGTTACTTAACTCTGCTATAAAAAAGACATAAGATATAATAAAAAAAGACAAGCTTTAAACTAAAGTAAAACATTTAAACTGCCAAATTTTGAATCTGTCTTTTCTACCCGTTGTGCTTCTTCCTTTTCATGATAGAATTTGGCTGTTGAAATCTCCTAGCAGCTTGAAGCCGAGCAAATCCAAAAAGAAAAAAACACCTTCATATGCTCATGTCTCACACCACATATCAACGCGCTTGGTTTCTAGTGCCATCGTCAGGAGAAACACAACCAGGGCTGCTCATTTGGGACCAAAAAGCTCTTGCAATGTTCAGTCCTCCAAAACCGGCGCTGCAACATTATGGAAAATAAAATAAAAAAAATTGGGGATTTCAAGCTTTTTGTTGACAAAGTGAAAGCAGCAAACACGTTTTAGGTGGTCGCTTCTAGTTTTAATTCTTCTGCCATATTTGTCTTGGTTCCGCATTCTGTTCACAATAGATGGACACCGAACCACTGTGGCTAGAAATAATCCTGTTTCACTTTGGGTGCAGGTTTCACATACCTACCCAAGCAACAGGTCACTCTTCATCCACTTATATGTACACCTGGAAACAGTGCAACAACATGGAAGCTTGGCAGGGACACATCTTTGAGCCCCATAGTACTGAGTATTTTTTAAACACAGCTTCTGAGACTATTGTTGCTTACTTTCTAACCATGGTAATACTCATCTCCACATGGCTACTTGCGGTAAGATAATGCACCACACGTTAAAGCACAAATCCTCTAAAACCGGCTTCTTGGAAACGCCAATGAGTTCCTCGTCTGTTCGCAACGGATACAAAAATGTAACGGTCAAAGGACCGTTCCTGTTTCACTCTGTGTGCATGTTCAAGACACAATGGTTAAAAGCACAAGCTAATCTTCACATCTGTAACCGTGTGATTGTCAAATCGGACAAAATAGCAATTTAAATAATAAAACGAGCTTCTCAAAAATAATTAAAAAAACCTTGCTACATACAATAATGCAATCAAAACAAGTCGCTTTACTAACTTTCTGCTATATTACTGGAAGTTAAAGACGAACCGCTCGATAATAACTATGTTCTAAGGGCCAAGGTGGATACCGGAAACTAGCCTAGACATTGGACCAGACAGATGAAGCCATCTGTCTGGTCATCAAAGAAAAGCAACAACACCTATTGTAATTGGTGACAAAGAAGAGAAAAAAAAAAAACATCAAGCACTGACAAAACAGGTGGAGTTGGGAGAGCGTTCTCCAAGCTCTGACAGTTTTGATATGTTGGATGATCGCTGTACATTAGTTTAACTTGGATGCTTTCTTGCTCCAAACTTTACAAGCAGGATGGAAACACTCTCCGGGTGTCCCACTGTCGAAGCAAACTTTGAAACAGTAATAGAAGCATATAGGAAACAAAATCTTATCAGTCTAAACTGTTACGCTCTGACAACTCGAAACCTCACACACCACAGCAGGATGCAGAAACTGCTGGCCTCAAAATTAATTAAGAATTTTAATTAAAAAGACTGAGTAATGCAAGTGCAACTTCCTCAGTGGGCAGCAGCGGAAAAATCTTCCTCCGTGCGGTGCCATTCTTCAGCTTACAGAACACGGGGGCCCTAATAAAACCGTTCAAAAAGCAGAGACACCGTCACCCTCGGCTGGTTACCAACAGAGGAAGAGTTATGAAACCAATAACTCCCAAGCCTCCCCCCTCAGAGGAGAAACAAAGGCGGCTGGTGTCAAAGATAAAACCGCTCCGAGAGTTTGCCTGGGAGTACATTACGGCAATGTTTGTTATGATGTTCAAGCTTAATGCAGACACATACATTAGCTGAATATGTGAAAGAGTTTTAATCTGAGGAGGATAGTCTGAGGACATCCTGACAAGACGACCAACACTTTTGTAATTAAATACGGAGATTTGAATGCATAAATCAGGCCAAGCAGTGCCTTGTTAATATTTATGAGCCCAACGGTTAGCCAACTGTTGTGTGCTGCTACTGCTGTGGAGCATCTGCAGCACTGAGGTAATACAATACTATCATCACAGTTTTAAAAGTTCACATCGGAAGCATGTTTATTGTAAAGTTGTTTAAAGTTCACTTATTTCAACAGCATAAAGAGTAAAGGACAAAAGAAATCTAACAAATGAAAAATGGAAAAGATGCTGAAGCTAAAGCATATATAATGCCTACCCTAAAAAGGTTTAAAGTCAAACCTTATAAATAACATAATACGCAAAATTATCTTAAATTCCACAGAAAAAACATGTCAACATTTAACAACATTCAAGGAATTTGTCCTTTTTTATAATTATTTTTAAACATTTCAAAGTATGCACATTTTATAGTATGGAAACTGTTCCACCATTTGATACATGTAACAGATGCATGTTGACGTTTTAAATATGTGCATACTCTAAGTTTAATCAAAATGCACTTCTATATTTTTGTTTTCCCCCATCTTTGTTTCCTAAAGTAAACCAGTTTCAAGATCATTTTCAGTTGTTAATATGCAAATTCCATAAATTGCACTTACCATCCCACAGTTAACGTCAAAGTGCTGATGACTGATAAATTGAATTATACCCAAAGTTAAATCCCAAACTCTGTCAGGAGAAAAAAAATAATAATTTTTAAGGAAGTTACAATATGTGCAGTTTTCATAAATAATACAGTTTGCTTGTCCAAGCTGAATAGATAATTTGTTCATATTAAACCATTGTTTAATTTTGTCGAATTCGTTTTGAACTGTAATCTCAGCTTTCAGTTTTTCCCTGTGCTGCAGAAAAAGGCTGCTGTCAGGAGCAAATAAACAAAAATCATTTATACAGAATAGAAAAAAAAATGTAAGTAACGTACCTTTTTTTAAATTGCATTCACAGACAAACCATCACAACGGGCGGTACAGAAAACCAACAAAATAATTATTAAAAGGAAGTTTCAATAGAAAATAAAATAAACAATAAAACACACAATAAACATTGAACAAAAAGACAGTTTTAACGATAAGGTTTTCAACTGCATTTTAGAAGTAGCTGTAAAGTAACGGACCAAATAGCCAAACCTGTGAGACGTTACATGGCACATTCCCATTGATGGCCATTCATGAATCATGATGAATCCTCTGCTTCAGTACTTGTGTAAGTTAAATAGTAGTAATGTGTGTTCACCTGTGTCAAAAGCTTTTGGAACATCTATGAAAGATCCAACTTTATATCCTCTTCTGACTGTTTCATCAGTAATTTAACTATAACAGTTACAAAGTTTGAATCAGCTAAAAAGACTTATAATGTTCCACAAGAACTAGAAAAGCACACAGTACCAATTTTGCATGTGTGAAATGTACAGTTTATTAATACTAACAATATAGGTGCTGATAGTGGGCGACACAGCCCTTGTAAAAGACGCTGTGCTCAAAATAGTCTCCCATCATCTGAATGTAAATGTAGTGCATCCAAGAGGTGTGATATCTCTAACTCCTGCTTCTGTGTCATCAGAGCAAAATAAGACTTCGAAAAAATAACGTTGAGCAATTATTTGTAAAATGTAAATGTGTTTGCAATCCAAAATGTTTTGAATGCTGCACGTATATCTGCTTATATTTAAGTTCTTAAATACAATTTAAATAAATTTAAAAAACAGAGCAATAGTTTGTGGGATCCATTTCTATAGCTTCACAGCTCTGCGCTTCATGTTGTCACAGTTGCTGGGCAACAGAAGTTTACTTTATACGAGATTCACATTTAAAGGTTTTGTATTGCCACCACCCACTGGACAGGAGGTGCAGTGCACTTTTCTTCACAAGTTCCCTATACATCATTAGGCTGATTTATTATTTTAATTCCTTGGTCTTTCAGAGCAGAGGAATCAGAAAGGACCCAAATTACCCAGGATTCCTTTTACTAGGGTGAAAAAAAATCCCCAGTATTTAAATCCAGAGACTTTCGGTGGAAAAGGGGCCATTTACAGAAAGTTACATCAACAGAACATATGCATCAGTGCCACCATGTTAATGGCCTTAGTTGTAAAAGTCAAGATAAAAACATGAAATCAGTTGATAGAGTTTTAGTTGACAAAAAGGATTTCAAACAATCCGGAGGCCATGTTTTGTTGTAGCTTAATTCCAGCTGAAATGTAAGGTCATTTTCACACATTATAGTCTAGTAGACTCGGTTCAATTGGGGACTAAATTGCAAATTTTCAGCTGGTGCAGTTTGCTTTCACGCTGCATTTTGTCAAATGAACCAAACCTCTGTCTTGACCAACCTGTTCAATCCCTCGCCTGCGGTGGCGCTGTGGTGACGCTGCACCAAGAAACGCAGAAGAAAAGGGGTTGGTCGGCAACACAGCACCACTTCCCTTATGTGAACAAAATGGAATGGCAACAGATTTTAGCCGTGTTATTACCATGCTGTCTTTGGCAAGTGTGCCAGACAAGCACAATTCAAAAGTGGATTCCGTGCAAGGTGGGAGAGACGGCTCCATATGAGGCAGCGGTGTGCGGGCAGGAGCGCATACAGCTTCACTGGACTGATGTCACACTTATACAGACGTCGAGCAAGGCATTTACAATATGATTTACCTCATTAGTATTATTGCTTAATTACAATTGTATTTACCCAGTATGCCCTGTGCTGTAGTCCACTTCCTGCTTTTGGAGCGGCCTCCAGTCCGTTTGGCATTCCCATATATATTGAAACCGCTCCAGAGTTCAGTTTAACCGAGCCTAGATCGACAAACTAAGCATCTAATAAAAGCTCATTAGATTTTTGTTAAGCTGTAACAAACACTCCTGCAAAAAGACGTAATCTGCTATTGCTGTTTTTTGTAAATCAGTTTTGCAATGTCAAAAGAAACATTGTGCATAACATTATTAAAATAAAGCAGCAGTAAAAAATAACCTCCACTCATCTAATTTAAGCAAAAGCAATTGTCTCATAGTTTTTCATATGTACTTGTTTGTCTGTGTGTGCACGCGTGCCAAGAGAACATCATGGTAGTTTTTCTAAAGGTTATCATACTTTGAGAATCTCATGCCATGCCTAGAACACGTCTAAAACAACATTACCTTTTAACTAAGTCAAAATGTTTCTAAATCACATTAAATGAATTCCTTTTAGATAAGACTAACATAACACAACAGTAGAAAACCAGAATAGTTTTTTTGTTGCTGTACTTTATGAAATGCACATACAGCAGCAACACCAACAGAACAAATTAATTGCTGGCCAGACAATGAGAGAAACTGGAGGGAGGACAAACAGCACGCAAAGAGATGTAGGGAGCACACAATGTATAATTAAGAATGCTGTTCTTGTAGCCTATTAGGCTCATTTGTCATTCTGTAGGTTCTTTCCTTACAAAGTCAGTCACCAAAGAGCCATTTTTAAATGTAATAGCTGCAATTTTCACTTCCAGCTCACAGTTGCGAGTCTTTATTTTACTAAAGATGAAATTATCCTCTGAATACAGCTTATTTCTCCAGTTGAAACAGTCCCCTGAAATCCAGCATTAGCCCGTCATTAATACTTTACCTTCAGGTTTAGCTTTTTAATCTATGTTGGTTAACAGCAAACTTTGAATCAGTACTACAAATTTTGTGGCAGTGTCTGTTTGAGCATAATGTTCTCATTTTCATCACCTTTTGAGGACATTTTCTTTACAACCACTATTACTTTCCTTGTCGCCAGCAGTGGCTCCAATGGGAACCAAACCCCAATCCTAAAAAAATAACTCTTTTAGATTTTCTTTTTTAAAGAGAGCTAGTGGTAATGCACAGGTTAGGTGAACTGTCTTCTTTCAGGATAGCGAGTGGACAAGGGAGCCGGTTTGGAGAAGGTTTCAAATGGAGACTTCCTCAAAGATCCTTTAACTATTAGAACTAACAGAAGTTTTATAAATCGATTTGCTTTGAGTGACAGGAATCGGAGACAGGATTCACCACAAGTATTGGGAAGTCTCAAACAAAGAGGAAAGAAGACAGGGAATGTACTAATTAAAAGGTTAGAAAAAAAGAGTCAACCTTTCAGCAGATTACAAAGTGTAAAAAACCTGTGTATTGAAGGTATGATCTGAAAGGGACTTCTCATACCAGCCCAGGGTTACTTGTTAGGGTTAAAATAAGTTTCAAATTAGTGGCTTAAAGTTTAAAACAAAATAATAAAATAAATCACACAACCATGTGAATGTGACACCAATGTCAAGTAGAACCTATTAGATCTGTCTACAAACAACGCGTAGACAGGCCTTTCAATAATTATTACCTATATGTGGTGACAGTTCTTGCATGACTGTGCACTGGATGAGCCCTACCTGTAGTAGCCTCTCAACCAATAACAATGCAGGAAACCATATCAATTCTGGGGCACAATAAAATCAAGTGTTCACTGCGAAAAACAGTCTAGGCAACTCTCCTCTAAATGCACATGCCTAAAAGCCCCCAATGAAGACACAACTCACTTTTATCTGTTGCTCATGAGCATAGTGTAACATCTCACCGTCCATAAGACACCCATTGCAGCACACTGCCAGTCAGCTGCTTGAATAAACCCACAATATTTTTCTCCAGCATATAAGAAAAAACTAAGCACTGTGGAAGAACCACAGTGCTAGTTCTGTTGGACCTCAATGCAGCATTTGACACTGTTGACCATGATATATTATTAAAGTGACTGGAGAGCTGGCCCGGACTCTCAGGTACAGCATTCAACTGGTTCAAATCTGTGCCAAAGAACAGGGATTTCTTTGTTTCAATAAGAAACGTCTCATCAGAATGGACAAAAGTCACATGTGGGTAACCCCAAGTTTCAATCCAGGGACCCCTTCTATTCAATATATATATATGCTCCCATTAGCTGAGGTTATAACAAGAAACAAGATCGGTTACCATAACTATGTAGATGATACACAGCTGTACATTACAATGTTACCAGATGACTCTGAACCCATCCATGCACTGAACGGAAGCTTAGAACAAATCAATGCATGGATGTGCCAAAACTTTCTCCAGCTGAACAGAAACAAAACCGAAGTCATTATCTTTGGACCTAAAGAAGAACGAACTAGAGTCAGCACGCAGCTTCAGTTATTACAACTACAAACTAGCGATCAGGCCCGACATCTGGGTGTAGTGATGGACTCAGACCTGAACCTTCAAGGACACAAAGACATTTACAAAGTCAGCCTTCTATCACCGGAACAACATTCCCAGGATTATAGGAGTGATGTCCCACCGAGATCTAGAGAAACTCATCCATGCATTTATCTTGAGTTGCATTGATTTCTGCAACAGTGTCGTCACAAGTCTGCCCGAAAGAAAAAAATCAATCAGACAGCTTCAAAAAGTAATTTGATCCTGTTGTACATTTTATATATTTCTATCATGGTACAGTGAAACCATGTTGTATTACTCAAAGCTATCACATAGTGAGAATCTTTCACCTAGTTTTTATATTTTTAGGTGCCTCAATGTCATTCTCAAACCTGCAAAAAGAACTGTTTAAACAGCAAATATCCATAATTCAAATTCAAGCATTAATGTTTCTTCTGTCCGCCAAATCCATTCTCATTTCGGTTACAATTTTCACATTTTGCACAAAATGCTTCCAGGTTAACAAGCAGTTGAGGTAATAAATTAGACAAAGTACACCGACAGACATGTTGTATATCCACACAGATTTACAGTCTGCTGAGATACACTTCCCAATGAAAGGCTTTATCTGAAACCAAAAAGCATGGCTCCGTTGAAAAGATGGAATTCTTTCAAAGCCGTGTGTGCGCTCGTATGTGTGTGTCAGATAGAGACAGACAGCATGATAGCACGACCAGCATTTATTTTTAGCCTTCAAGTGCCCAGTGAGTCATGTGATTCCCCTTCCCTCCTGTTTCTCCAATCTCCGTATCTTTCCCTCCCCGGCATTCGAATCGTCATGTCTCCGCAATCCCTCCTTTTACCTCACAACAAAGCGAGGTGAATCAGAGTAACGGTGGGAGACAAACACAGGAATTTACCAAAAAAAAAAAATATTTGAAAATGACGACAGATGATCTCATCTGGTGATAGGTGGGAAAACAATTGTTTAGTGCCACAAGTCTATTCTGACCAAGGCTTAGCTAGAAGACGATGACCTTGAAGAGGAGGGACATCTAGGACAAATTCTCAAAAATAATCTTGATTGAACGACATCCAGGGGTTCTGCAAATGCTGTGTCCAAACAAGCCTAGGCCCCATTTCCTTTATAGTGCAATGCAAAAGCTACAAAAATTAACTTAGCAGGTTATATATATATATATATATATATATATATATATATATATATATATATATATATATATATATATATACACACACACACACACGTGTGTGTGTTAAAGACGCTTAAAACAGATGACTACAGGCATACACAGGCAACAGCACGGCATCACACACCCCCACAAGCACAGTACTCCACCAGCAAATATAAGGTGACAAGAGATGGCAAGCAGAGAAGCGGTGACAGGACACTGACACATGCATGAAGAGAGAGCACAAATCAACTGCTGTGACAGAGTCTCAATGCATGAACAGGAAAGCTCAAGTACCGCCTTGCCAACCCCTCTGTCTCCCTTTTTCTCTGCTTCTTATAATTTTCTTCCCCTCTCGCCAATTTTTTTCTTGCCCCCTCTTGTTCCCTGACTAATCTGCTGCTCCTAATGAAATGCTGCATAATCAAGATTGCAGATTGCGAGGGAGCGTCTGGCCTCAGCCAGACCCCCGCACATGCGTGTCCACGCGACCGGAAACGTCCGACGCACACATATTGCTTTGATCTGCCTGCATTCCAGCCACCGGTCCTATCTTAAAGCTCCGTAAATTATAGATACTGACAGACACGCAGGCAATTGCACTGGTTGGTGGTGGTGCTGGTGGGGGCTTGTGATCCTGCCAGAGAGACAGGAATCAGAGTTGCAATTCTGGAGCTTATCACATAAAGTGGCTAAGACTATATCTGACACGCCAGCATACCCTGTATGAAATCCTTGGAATACACACACACACACACAAACAAGCATGGAGCTAATGTGTGTGTTTTTTTTGTGGCAGACCCACAGGCATAAGGAGTGAGATTATTCTTCATGGTATTTTTGGAAAATCTGTCCATGCTAGTGGTGAGATACTGATCCGTCTGCCGAGGTGTCCGTTACCGACTGTGCACCATGCGAGGGTCAACATGGTTGGAAGAGAGAAATAGCTTGACAAGTCTTACACAAAAAACAGGACAACTGTAATAAACTTTCAATAATTAGCATAGAAGGGTTTTAGATGAAAGGTCTAGTTTTATGAGACGGTATATGTTTACAGAATCCAAACTGAACAAAAAAATTGCAATAAAACCCCTCAATAAGAACTATTGAGACGTATTTGCAAAACTATCATATAATAAAAAGTTCCTTTAAGGATAGCAGGAGTTTATGAATTTGTTTCATGCTGTAACAAAATAACACTTTCTCTATAAGCGAGATGCAGATTCTGGGCTGCACGGTGCATTATGGGCCAGTTCTTTCTTTTGGCTACCAAACAACATTCAAAGATTGCAGAAAGCAGTGAAGAGAACAATCTTTGTCTTCGCGCCACCCACTATCAAAGGACACCATCTGTCCTCTGCGGGGACACTGTCCCTGTCTGAAGCTGGGACACTGAAGTTAAGCTTCGTTAGTGCTTAAAGCACCGATTTGGTTGAAGGTGCGAGCTGCACTAGGAGTAAGAAAGAGTGACCTGATAGAAGTTGGGGAAGGGGGGCAAGAGCGACACTGTTACGTGAGGGAGAGACGGGTATTTCTTCAGTGAGGTGTGAAGGGGCTGGAAGCAGGTTCTAGGTTCATGACCAGCCGCGGTGCTTCTCGGCATCTCAAAGCGTCTCTGAAGCACCGTACGGGTCAACAGTCTCGAGACGCCCCAGGGCACCAGGATATGTGCTGACAACACGTACCATCAGACCATGACAAAATGCTTTTGTGTACGGCGCACCTTACTGCGATGATAAACAGGAATATATTGTTGTAGTTTTTAATACAATATGATACATTTCTGTGATCCGCTACCTTTGTAATGCGTTACTCCCAACACTGCCAACAAAAGGAAGTGTCGTTTCAGACACATTAACGTGAGTGAAGTGATATGACGGCACGTAGCGTCACTAATTGATCTACTATATTTATAAATGATTCAGATTCGTCCAGTAATAACAGACAAAGGTTGATAAAGTGACAGCAAGAAAAATAAAATTTCTGTCAGGCTGATTCCATGTTCTGTCTCTACTATCTTCCTTTGTTGGCTATTTCCTTCAAGGCTGCTGCCCTGTGACCAGTTTTAGTCCTATCGTACATTCGTCTGGATCTTTGTTTTCTGTTGGGAAATTGTGAAGCGTGAATGAAGGTTTACCACTATGTAAATGCAATGCACAATTTTCTCATTAGTAATGTACTTATGTAACAAATCCATCTGCGTTACCAATTCCAAGTCCAAAAATGTTTTGGACTTGGTTCACACAATTGGTTGTGATCTATTCTCCAGCTTGCAAAATGCTTAAAAAGGAGCAATAAGCGAAATTTCAATATTTTAGATAGAAAGAACTAAAATAAATAGTGTTGTGAAGAACTAAAGGTAATATTTCCAATAGACTATGATATGACTTCACAACGCAGCTCCCTGTGTTGTTCTCCAGTCTCTTGTTTACATACCCGGGCCGGACTGCGCATGTAGGTGTGCACGTGTGCATGTGAACAGCTGCCACTCTGGGCTTTGCCCTCCCTCCCTCATATACATTTATATTTTCAACCTATGACAAGGAAAATTTATTTTAAACAAATATTACCTTTTGTGTCATTCCATTGCGGAGATTAAAAGCAATTATTCCAACTGATTCAAAATAAAAAAACTGTTGTCATTATTTCTATATTTAAAAACAGTTGGTTCTTTATAATTTTTAGCCAACGTTATAAAGAGACAGTAAGGAAGGTCCAAAGAGCCCCTTGAGGCTCTAGAGAGCCTCGTGTTACAGACCCTGGGTAAAAGTGGTGATAAGAGGCAGTGAAAAAAACTTGGTGAAGTTGTTAGGGTTACAGAGAACCGCCAGAAAAAAAAAGAATATCTTGTGAGCTGTAGTTCACTGTAGCCTTGTTGATGTCAGATGAGAATGAACAGACTGGTTTGAGGTGATAGAAAGGCAACAGCAGCTCACTACTCGCCACTCATTACAATCAAGTTATGTCAGACACCATGCTTGAAGGCTCAACATGTGGAATCTTGAAGCAAATGAGATACAACACCAGAAGACCATACTGGCTGCCTCTCAGCTTAGAATCAGTCTGATGAGCTTTCAGCCACAGCACTTATATGGTAGGCACAGGACTTGGCGTAAACAACATGAATGTGGGAACACATCTTGCCTTGTATCCGCAGTTTAAACTCCTGGAGGCAGTTTAATGGTATGGGGGATATTTTCTTCTGAGTATTGTTACTGACCGTATCCATCCCTTTATGATCACAGTGCAGCCATTTTTGGTGGCTACTTCTAGGAGGATAACGCAGCATCTCACACAGCTCAAATCATCGCAAATGACAGAGAGTTCCCTGTACCCCAATGGTCTCCACAGTCATCAGATCTCAATCCGCTGAGATCTGATGACTGTGATGTACCGGAATGGGATACTTACATAAAGAATGTGCAACTGACAATGTACTGTAACTGTGTGATGCTGTTATGAATATTTACATGTGTTTACCCTATAGAGCAGGGGTGTCAAACATACGGCCCACGGGCCGGATCCGGCCCTCCGAACAATTTAGTCCGGCCCTGTGGCTAAATGCATTATCATTATAAATTTTTTTTTTTTTTTTTTTTTTTTTTTTCCCAGTGTCCTGTCTGGCAATGTGGCAATAAGATGCCACAAAGAGCTCATCAGATTTGACTTTCACAAGTGGACAAGATAAAAGGAAGAGAATGATAAAACAATTATTGAAAAAAACATGTACTTTGTTTAATTGAAAATATGCAGTTCTTATATTGTCCACGAGGGGCGCTGTGTTTTAATTAACAGATTAAGCTTCAGGTGTGGAAAATGTCAAATCATTTCTTAATTTTTATCTGTTTGATGTATTTTGTCATGCAGAACAGTATTTTTAAGTTCCAAAAAATGTGAATAAATGTTTTTCAACGTTGTATAATCACTGTGATCAGTTCTTATGCATAATGCACAAGTAAATGTTTAACTGAGTAAAAGTATTGTTGAAATTGCACATACTTTTCTTAAAAACGCTGAGGTTATTCATAATATATTGTGTAAAAGTGAAATTAACCTAATATAAAAATCAACAAGTCCACATTTATTAGTTCTATTTAATCTTGCAATGAGTTTACTCGTGTGGCCCTCTTGAGATCAGATTAAGCTGTATGCGGCCCCTCAACCAAAATTAGTTTGACACCCCTGCTGTAAAGAGAGGACCACCAACCAAAACTCCCATGAAGATCGGTGGACTTCATTCAATCAGGGTTTTTTTATCCTTGCAAGGCAGAACAGATACAGTCTTTGAAAGGTGTTCAATCTGTTCTAACTAGACAGAGAAATGCACTGTTCTTTAGTAGAGATTGCTTACTCAAGGTAGCCTACAAGAGTGACTCCCCGAGGCCTGGCGCAGTCATTTCTGTCTACTGCCATCTGTGCTTCTCAACCTTGGGTCTCTCTCTGAGAAAGAACAGAACTGATGTGACGCCGCCTGTCAATCAGTCTTGGAGGCTCGTAAGTAATGGACCAACCCCAACTGCATTTTACCCAACACCTATGGGTTGGGTGAAACCCCTTTGGGTTTCTCTGAGCAAATTCAGACAGATTATATTGGAGTGCATGTCGCAATGACAATACAGATGATTAAGAATTACAAAGAAAAGCTATCCAACGTCAAGGAGCTGGAGCAACTTGCCTTGAGGAATGGGCATAAATCCCAGTGATAAGAAGTGACAAGCTCATAGACAAGCTCATAGACTTCATCATCAATGATGAAGAGGCTTTGGTCTCAGGAGTACCTAGAACTACCAGTTTCACACTAAAACTGACCAAACTGTTGGTGTTGCTAGACTTTCAGAACAACAGTTTGGTCAGTTTTAGTGTGAAACTGGTAGTTCTAGGTACTCCTGAGACCGCCCCCTAGTGGTAGCAACACGCAAACACATACAGATGAATGAATGTGTAGCAACACGGTAAAATAGATATAAAAAACATGTTTAAGCCTCGGGTTGTTTCTGTTTTCCTAAAGAGAGACTTTCATATGTGAACATCAATGATGAAGAGGCTTTGGATAAGTCTATGAGCTTGTCACTTCTTATCACTGGGATTTATGCCCATTCCTCAAGGCAAGTTGCTCCAGCTCCTTGACGTTGGATAGCTTTTCTTTGTAATTCTTAATCATCTGTATTGTCATTGCGACATGCACTCCAATGAAATCTGTCTGAATTTGCTCAGAGAAACCCAAAGGGGTTTCACCCAACCCATAGGCGTTGGGTAAAATGCAGTTGGGGTTGGTCCATTACTTACGAGCCTACAAGACTGATTGACAGGCGGCGTCACATCAGTTCTGTTCAGTCTCAGGGAGAGACCCAAGGTTGAGAAGCATAGATGGCAGTAGACAGAAATGACTGCGCCAGGCCTAGGGGAGTCACTCTTGTAGGCTACCTTGAGTAAGCAATCTCTACTAAAGAACAGTGCATTTCTCTGTCTAGTTAGAACAGATTGAACACCTTTCAAAGACTGTATCTGTTCTGCCTTGCAAGGATCCAAAAAAAAAAAAACCTGATTGAATGAAGCCCACTGATCTTCATGGGAGTTTTGGTTGGTGGCTCTCTCTTTACAGGTTTGTTTTGGTACCATGAACTTTCCATTTTTTTAGATAATAGATATGATGGTGTTCCAGAGGAACATCAATAGTTTTGGGGTATATTTTTATAACCCTATCCTGACTTGTACTCCTCAACAACTTTGTTGCGGACTTGTTTGGAGAGCTCCTTGGTCTTCATGGTGTGATACCTCTAGCCTAGTGGTGCTGCAGCCTCTGGGGCCTCTCAGAAAAGGTGTGTTTATACTAACATATTGACGCACAATAAAAGTACACAGTTACGCAAGAGTTAAAGCAAAAACAGGATGTGTTTCATTGTTGCAGACAAAGGTGTAAAGTGTTAATTGGGTAATATAATAGGCAGAGTCCAATAGGACACAATTATTGTAAAACGCTGTTGCGAAAATAAGATTTAACTACTAGTTTTCGTCATATGATGAAATTCAAGCTTGTTTTCATTACGGTACCCATTTCATTATCTTGTTTTGGACAATAAAAAGTTTGTGAACTTATTTTACTGAAGGTTCCATTATATCTTTATGTGAAGAAACAGTATCTCAAGCTCATTTTCTATTATCCATCTCAAGGTAATTACAACTCAAGCATGTTTTCTTAATATCAATTTCATTGTCCCATTATCTTGATATAAGATCCCAAGCTCATTTTGTCATAATAGTATATAATATCATTATCTCAAGATACGATTGGCTTGAACTTTGTTATCAAGATAAACTTTATTATCCCCAAGAGGCAATTGGTTTCACAGCCAGCAGAGATCAAATGCAATTTATTATTGAGGGTGACACTAACAGGGACATAACATTGTTTTCACCTTTTCGTATTGCACTTTATTACTTTTATTATTATGCATTCTTGGAGTGTCATTATCTCAAGAAAATGAAATATTTTGCTTGTTTTTCTTGTGAATAACAAGATTCTCAATCATGTTTGATCTAATTCGGGCTTCAATCTTTTTATGTTAAGAAAACAATAACTCAAGCTCGTTTTATAGTCTCATACATATCAAAACATGAATTCCTGAACTAATAGGTTACATATTCATATTGCAGTTACAGGTTATCCCTGACTGTCAGGGTGAACATAACACTCATTGTGTGGTTCTGAAATCGCCATCCGATTCAAAAGTTACTTTGGTTTTGTTTGTTTGTTTTAGATTATGGTAGAAAAGAAAATGGGGATAAAAGTCTGCAGCCACAAATGGTAACCATACACAGTGTCGTTTTTGGCCATATTTTTCAAGACTGTGTAGAAATCCTGGAGTTAAGTGTAACATAGAAGTTCCTGGTACACCAAGTGGTGGCCTAGTGATTAGAGCAGGGCGCTTGCATCGGGGGAACACCGCAAGGGGTCCCTGAGAGAGACCATTGGCCCAAGAATCCTTCCTGCGTGCCACACAGTGGCAGCCCGTTGCTCCCTAAGTGATGGGAATTTCATTGCAATGTACAAAGTTGCAATGATAAAGAGGTGGTTTGGACGTCTGATCAGGATGCTCCCTGGACATCTTCCTTTGGAGTTTTCTGGGCACGTCCTAATGGGAGGAGACCCCAGGGAATGTATCCTGTCTGGCCTGGGAATGCCTTGGTGACCTCCAGAATGAGATGGAGGATTTCGTTGGGGAGAGGAATGGCGGATGTCTGGGTTTCTCTACTGGACCCATTGGCCCCGCAATCTGATGTCGGATAACCGGGAGACAATGGATACATGGGAAGTCCAATCAAATTACATAACATATTGTTTATTCCATTCCTTTTCTGTTCTGCTTTTATCTGACCGTATGAAAGGAAGATGGAACAAAGGGGGATGGGTCAGAATTAAGGTGACATGCAACCACTGCCAGGACTCAAACCTAAACCAGCGGGATACACGAAGACCTTTAAAAGTCTGGTCAACCAACTGTGGCATCTTCTTCAGCAAGGGCTTCCCTTTTGGTCATAAAAAACTGAGGACTATATTAGTATGAAAATAGTTCTAGTTGTTTAAGTGTTCTGGTACCAGTCCCTATTTTGTGCAAACAATGAAGAGTTGGCAAAAGTGGACCATGACAGAAAAGAAAGGAAACCTTAGAGGCACAACACACCACCGGTTAGTATTCACAAATAGGCTGGGTCACGGCTGTGCTTGAGCGTGCACGTCTGAGTGTGTCTTTATGAGCTTGAGTATGAATATGAGTATGTGTGTGTGTGTGTCCCAAGCTTGAGGCAACCAGGCCAGCGGCTACAATTACAATGACGGATGTGAAAGAACTGGGTCGGCTTCGCAAGAGATCTGCCCCTGGGACGACAAGACCAGCGAGAGCCCTGAATCAATACAGAGCACATGCACACATACACACACGGGCTTGTGTGCGACTAACATTTGCATAAAAGCGAAAGAACGAATATGAATAACACAAATAGGAAGCGAAACCACACACCAAAAGCGCAAATGAACAAATACGGGATGACATATTATTTGATCCGCTCATCGCTTGCTTCAGCAAACCGAAAAAAGTAACCATTCAAACTCAAGGTGGGCGTTTTCCCCCGCCTGCGCGTCCAATTGTCTATCCGTCTCCCAGTGACATTAAAATACCCCGCGCATACACTCTAACCTGAAGCCTTCTCTGAGAGGCAGCGTCATTCAGAGCCTATCAACATTTAACTGAGTGACAAGCAGGAAGTGTTTCTGGTCTTCATGCAAATTGTGTTCTCATTTATGTTCTCACATGGGTGTCTTTGCTTCTTACCTCTAGCAGAAAGCTTCTTGGTGTTGATGATTTTAGCGGCATACTCCTGTCCGGAGGAGATCTTCACACACCTCCTGACCACAGAGAATGCTCCCCTTTAATTGAACACAAACACAGAGAATAGACTTCAGTGGTATGTCTTTGCTCATAAAACCGGCCACTGCGAAAGCGACCACCTAGACTGAATGAGGTTTTAAGAAGACAGTGATTTCTTCATCAGCTAATATGTGTCAAACTGTTACAAATGTGAAAGACGGGATTTTCTGTTGGAGACCACCAAACCCTGTTAAAAAACAAAACTTCAAGACAAAATGGGCAGCGGGTACAACCATTGACAGAGCAAAATTCACAAGAGTCACTATTTTGAAAAATATTTTCATGCTAATGGAAGACTTGCTATTTTTTTAGCATCACTGATGTCTCTAAAAAATAGGTACTGATGGATATTGATGGATGATATGAAGTTATTACTTTTCTTTTGTAATTTTTAGAGTCAGAGTAAAGCTTTTTGTTGGATCTAAATCATCCAGATAAGCTGGAGTTCAAAGGAGAATTTCCTTGCAAACACCCCAATTAGAGAAGTCAACACTTATTGGTCTGAGCCATGAATTGTGTAGCGGACAAATCAATGACAGGTAATGTTCAAATGCTTTGAACTATCCTAAGGAAAATATTTTAAAAAAGAGGTTTTTAAAGCAAATTTTAACTAGCAAACAACAATGAAAATGGGTACAAAAACAACCCCCACAAAATTAATAAAAAATAAAAAAAAACATTCAGAGGCACAGGGAAAACCGTTGGTGTTTAAAATTGGATGTATTTAAGCCTGATTGGCCTTATAGGCGACCAACAAGTGTTAAACTGAAATAAATTTGTGCCTGTATGTAGAAAGATCCTCAGAAGCCTCTCAGAGCTCCTAGCTTAGTCTAAAAATTTCTACCTAGGAGTTTTAGCTTCAGAGTGATTCAGATGCTGCTGAGAGCCACTCAGAGAGGAAATGAAGGACATTTTTATCTTAGTGAGGATGTGTGGTTGACCCTGTTGCTAGGTGTGACGCTGTCTTTTAAAAGCTGTGATTGGTTGATGGTACAAGAAAAAAAAATACAAATGCGCTCCTAGTATCAAAGGAGAGAAGTTACCTGATTAGACTGAAGAAATGTGTCATTATGATGAAACTCAGTAAAAATTGTTACAGCATCAAAATGTTTGAAATTACCTTATTTACCTCCTCATTATTTTGATTAGCTTATTTATTTTTACTCGCTAGTCATTTTACTACTTTATCTATTTGATATTAATGTGCTCTCACCTGTCAGCATTTTACTGGATTGCCTGCTTGTATAAAGCGGTTAGATTTGGTAAAAAATAACCGACATAAAATGGAGGAAAAAAGGTGGAAAAAAGCGAACTGGACAGCAGCGCTGGCCAGCACACAGCTCTGGGAAGAGAATAGAGCAGTGTTTTAAAAGTAAATTGGTCCTTGGATTGCGACGCGAATACAGACTTTGAAGCGTATTGCTGCAGATCAATGCATCTTTTTCTCTGCGAGTCTTGGTCTTGGCCTGGTGAGAAGCGCTACGTGCAGCAATCAAAAGCCAAGAGATGGCATCACACAAGCAAACTTCTAGATCATGCAATACAGAAAATGCGTACATATATATATTCTTTGTAAATTTCTCCACTTTTTATTTATGTTAAGGCTATATGATTTTTTTCCCCCCATAATTTATTTGTCCTAAATAAAAATTATGTTACTAGAGCAGCGCCTTAAACCCGTTGGGCTGCTGAAATGTCCCCCTATGAGGATGATAAAGTTTATCTTATCTATATATTAATAATTGTATGATTGTTAAAGAAGTTCATGTGTTCATTTCCTCAACTGTTTAGGTGGTGGATCATCCAATCAGCTCTCTCCGTTTCCACCATCTTCCTTGCTTCAGACACTCAGGCTCGCTAAAAGTCCTCCTCACTACTTCTAACATTTTGTCACCTTAGGCAGTCCCTTAAGGCCTAGGAGGCTTTGTAAATAACTTTTTCTTACGAGGTAAAATTCTAAGAAATATCTTAGAATTCGGGAAACTCTACGAAATTTTTTCCTAGAATGACATCGCTAAGAACTACTTTTCGTCTTAGGATTGTTTGTCAATACGGGCAGTGATCTTTGTCCAATCAGTGAACACACCTAAGCAGAAACAGGCAGCGCACACAGCAACACTCACCAGTGCAGCAGTAGTCTTTGAGGTCAGAAAACTAAAAGTCAGCTATTTACGCAGCTGTTCACTGAGTGGTTTCACGGTTAAATCAGAAAAAAGTTTAAAAAGGACAATTTATTTACAGCTTTTCTAGTCATACTAACCACCCAAATACGCACATCAGCATCTTAGGGTTAAGTGCCGTGTCCAAGAGAAGAATTGATATGAGGACCTGGAATCTTGCCCTCAACCTTACAATTGCATGATGAATATTCTATCCACTGAGCCACAGTCGCTCCAGGCTTAAAGGATTAAGAAAACTATTTAAAAATCTAGTTATTTTCTGCAGAGACATGCCTGCCGTTGCTGCTACTTTTAAACAGAGCGACTTCAGCAGATAACAGGAAAGCTGAACATATTACAACAAAGTTGGCTTGTTTCATCCTTTTGAGCTTTCGATATCTGTCATAAAACACTCTGGATTCGGAAACGGCAGATTTTTTATTTTTTTTTTGAAACTCTCTCAGTTAAGGTAAGGATCTACATTCTTGGAATACAAACGGGGAGCTGCTTTTTAAAGTTACTGTTGCTAACGGCACTAATCACTAATTTAGAATAAGCACTACCCAGGTGTAGCACAAGCTTTCAGTACAGGTTTCATAAATCTAAGTATTGCTTCAGTCTCTTTTTGTTTTGGTGTCAGGGTCATTAATGAAGATCAAAAAACTAGGTCAGCTATATTTGAGGAATAGAAGGAGCGCAGGGCTGCATTCGGTGCAACCTTGGAGAGGTCCATCCGTCTCAAGTCTGCTCAGCTCTACATTCATGGAGGCAGCTTTAGGATTCAACTTTCCTCCTCATGACCTGAAATAAGCCCTGAGGTTTGACTTATTCCTTCTCTGACATCTGATGGCTGTGTTTATTGCATATCACGTTATTTGGTGAAGGGTGTGTAACAAAATAAGAAAATCAATACTCCTTTGTGCAGTGACTAGCTGGTGAGAAACTGTGATTTGCACCGTGATCGAGTTATCTAACATGCACATAAATGATGGGCTGGCCCCTGAAGATTACTTCTATTTAATAGAGGATTTGTTAATGAAGAAACAAAAAAAGCATAGTGTGACCTGTTAGATAATATTTGAAGCTAGCAGTTTGTTTTAGCTCGGTTTTATATGAAGCCTATAAATCTTCAGAGCCCTATATAGGACACAGATATTGCATAGTCTCTAGAATAAAAAGTAGATAAAAAGTGACATTTAAAAACAATATTTTGAGTTATAGAAATATTGCGGCCATTGTCTTCGTTTTTTTTTTTTTTTTTTTTGGAGACAATACATAAGGACTGACATCAGAAAAAATTACAAATCTTAAACAAAAAATAGAGACCCTTATAGCTTAGATGCGGACAAGACATTTAAACAGGTCAAATGGTCATTCCTGTATAGCGATGTCTAAGTTTGGATTCCACCAGACTCTAATGGATATAATTGCTGCACTAAATGAGAATCCATCAGCCAGGATAAAAATTAACCGAGATCTTACAGACTTGTTCATTCTGAAAAGACTTACAAGGCCAGGAGGCCGTGTTCCGCTGCTCCTCTTTGCCGTTTTTGTGGAGCTTTTAAATCAATGGATAAGACAGAGGCCTGACATAATAAGTGTCCCCATAGCATCCAGAGAACAAAAATTATCCTTATTTGCAGGCGACTTACTGTTACAATAACAAACCCAACTCAAACTTTACCTACAATTATGGAGATAATTGAGGAATTCGACTCACCATCAGGCTACAAGGAACATTAAGAAGACTAAGGTCCTAACTCTAAACTGCAGCCCATCAACCAAATTTAGGAATCTGTACAAATGGTATTGAGAAGCAGGACACTTTAAATACTAAGGTGTCACACTAAGCAAAGAGTTTTCCAGGATTTCTGACTCCAGCTATGGACTCCTAACCCTCAAAATTAAAATCAGACATACAGAGATGGAAAGTGATCCCCCTGTTTAAATGTATATGCCAGAATAAAGTCGGTCAGACTAATATCGCAGTATATTGCGCAATGGAAAAGGGCCAGAACAAAATACAGAACTCTGCATTTACATTAGTGGAAAGAACACCTAGAATATCTATCTACTACTTTATCTATTTTTTCTTAATAGATAAAGTAGCACAAGATGAGCTGGCTATACCACAGGACTTTGGTGTTACAAGTATTGCTGGATTCTTGAAAAAAGATAAAATCTGTAAATTAGGAGATGAGATCAAAATATGCCTTCAACTCAGCTTTCGAGTAAAAGAAATACTGATGGGAGGTTCAAAGGTTGGATCCCAAAGGGGACCACCTGTCACACATTTATTCAGAAGGGCGTTTCAAAGTTTTGAGGAACTCCGGAGGTCAACTGGGTTGGAAAAGAATGACTTCTACCGACATCTGGAAGTTAAGGCCCATTTTAACTAAAAACCTATGAGAAACCTGAGAAACAGCTGAGTCAGATTTCCTTACTGTCTTTGTTGAAGTTACGTTCATGCACTAGAATTGTGCCCAGGTTATAAAATGGTATCCTATTGTCTAAACAGGGCAACAGACCACATAAGATGTAAGTGTGGGAAACAAAGGACATCAGCTTATTTCAACTGAAAGCTGGGAAAACATCAACAAATTACAATGAATGACCTCAAGCACATGGAGAGAGTTCTGACTGAAAAATAGTGTTTGATTTTTTTTGTAACTCCCACCAAGAAAAAAAAAACACCTGGGCAGCAGGACCACTTGTTGTGGACTCTATGGGACAAATTACACAAATCATTTTTATATTTTCTGGGATTGTCCGGTGATCAAACTATTTTGGGAACGCTTATGTGAACATTCAAATAATATATTTACTCAGGAAACCCCTAATAAGTTTGAGGCACAATACTTCACACAACAACTGGACTCTGACAGACGAAGAAAACTGCTGTTAATCGTTCTGGCAGCAAGTGAAACACCTATCACTAGAAAATAGCCAAAGCGTAAAGAACATACGACCGAGGAATGGATGAATATCGCATAGGGCATTTATGTTTTGGAAAAATTGTCATTCTGTCAAAAATCAAAGGGAATCTTTTGTCAAGAGCTGGCCAAAATTGACAGCATATGGAAAACCTGTAAACTCTGAAGTGAATATGGTGGTTACATGGAAACTATGTCATCCTTGTTTGTGATATGGATACTGAAATGTAGATGATCATTTTTTTTACCACCTGCTTTTCCAAATAAACAATACAATTAAAAAAGGAAATTAACTTATATTGATCAGCAGCTGTCTGGACTGGTAGTGAATCAAGCATTTCAAGCCTCCATTTAAATCTGACAATAACTTTGCAATAACTTAATAAAATTGCAGACTGTTTTCGTGTGCATAGCTTGGCAAGGCATGTTCTGTCAATGCAGTAAAGCTAGGTTTATATTATGGATTTAAATGTTTTTCATCCTTGACGATGACATTTACAGTGACAGAGAGAGTGTTTTGGCTGCCGAAGCTTCCTGTCTGTCTCATTTGTTGCATGTCTTGCCCGGCAAGCTGAGCTCAGATATCACCAGCTGCCCAAGAGAGTTGCAATGAAAGCAGCTGAAACACTAGTCATTAGATTTGAACACGTGTTGAAGTACTAGGTTTCCGAAGCAGGGGAACTTCTCTGAATGTTCTGTCAACATACAATTAACTCAAACCTCGGGGGGAACAATTGTACGAGTTGAATTAAAACCAAGTTATATCAACCCAGAGAGGCACAAACATGCCAACTATAGCCTAGCACTTCAGCAAAGTGTTCCAGCTGAAAAAGTCATCAGAAGGAGCAGAAGACTTGAGATTATTAAAGAAGCAATAAGCGACGTTTCATTATTTTAGACAGAAAGAACAAAAAGCAGTTTGGTGAAGAACTAAAGGTGTCTTTTTAGATGGACTATTGTTAAACATCACACACAATCTCTCTGTTTTGTTCTCCAATCTGTTGTCGACATTGCCAGGACGGCCGCGCATGCACATACACGCACACTCGGTCTTAGCCCCTCCCTGTCCATAGAACGCCACTGCCAGGCACAAAATGGCGGAGAACACAGCCATCGGATCAAAACGTTCTCTTTACCAGTTTGCTCCTAAAACAGCCTCGACCAGTGGAGCTATTGACTCCACCAAAACCCCCGAAGGTGTACATGTGGTGTCCCCCAGGGCTCCATCCTTGGCCCCATCCTCTTCATCCTTTACCTCACTCCCCTTGGCCAAATCATCACCTGCCAAAATATTTCATTCCACTGCTATGCTGATGACATACAACTCTATGTTAATGTCACAGCTGACACCTCACCCTCACAGTCATCCCCATCAAAACTCACCACCTGTCTGGAGGAGATAAAGGTATGGATGGAGCAAAACTTTCTTCAACTAAATAGCTCAAAAACCGAAGCCATACTGGTTGGAACTCCTCATCAAACCAAATCATTATCCATAACCAGCATTACCTTTTCTGGCAGTAACATCCCGCTTTCATCAACAGTTAGAAATCTTGGTGTAAAAATGGACTCCCAACTCACTTTTGAAGCCCATATAAATCACCTATGCAAGACCTCTTTCTATCACCTCCGAAATATTTCCAAACTCCGTCCCATTCTCTCCCTCCCAGGCGCAGAAAAGCTGGTTCATGCCTTTGTCTCCTCCAGACTGGACTATTGCAACGCACTTCTCATTGGGATCCCTAGAAAAAGTCTGCAGAGGCTTCAGTACATTCAAAACTCTGCAGCTAGGATCCTGATGAGAGTGTGGAAACATGAGCACATTACCCCCATCCTCCATTCACTACACTGGCTTCCCATCTCCACCAGGATTGAGTACAAGGTTTCCCTCCTCACACATCAATGCATCCATGGACATGCCCCCGCCTACCTCAAAGAACTTCTCAACCCACAGAACACAACCCGGTCCCTTCGCTCCACTCACTCAAACCTCCTCCACATTCCCAGAACCAGACTTAGGACTAGGGCTGTGCATAAAAATCGATATAAAGATTAATATCGATATTTTTAAAAACGATTTAATATCGATATTCTGGCTTTCAATATCGATATACCTCCCAACCTCTAGGGGGCGTTTTTGTTTTTTTTGTTTTTTTTTTTTTTTTTTCCCCAGTG